>NW_026005599.1:127291-156791 GCF_001458135.2 Marmota marmota marmota | reverse complement strand
AAAATCATAGAATTTGCAGGGAAATGGATGGCATTAGAGCAGATTATGCTAAGTGAAGTTATCCAATCCCTAAAAAGCAAATGCCAAATGTCTTCTTTGATATAAGGAGAGTAACTAAGAACAGAGTAGGGACGAAGAGCATGAGAAGAAGATTAACATTAAACAGGGATGAGAGGTGGGAGGGAAAGGGAGAGTGAAGGGAATTGCATGGAAATGGAAGGAGACCCTCAGGGTTACACAAAATTACATACAAGATGAAGTGAGGGGAAAGGGAAATATAATACAAGGGGGAGAAATGAATGACAAAAGAGGGTAGAGAGAGAAGAGGGGAGGGGAGGGGAGGGTGGATAGCAGAGGATAGGAAAGGCAGCAGAATACAACAGACACTAGTATGGCAATATGTAAATCAATGGATGTGTAACTGATGTGATTCTGCAATCTGTATACGGGGTAAAAATGGGAGTTCATAACCCACTTGAATCAAAGTGTGAAATATGATATATCAAGAACTATGTAATGTTTTGAACAACCAACAATAAAAATTTTTTTAAAAAAGTCATAGCTAGTTGAGGCCCAGAGAAATCAGCCTCCAATTTCCCTCCACAACCATATTGGTTTCTGGGTGGTCTTTTCACCAACCTGCTCTCACATATTAAATCCTACTTATTTGTCTTGATCCGGATTGAAGTGCCAGACTGTCAATCACATCCACCATAACTGACCACTGTGTTCTTCTCACCATCCATGTTCAAATTATCACCCCAGGAAACCCACACAGGTCATGATACACCCTTTCTTCTTTGTGACCATTATTTTGTCTTTTAAACTTCATTTCTCTAATATTTATCTAGTGATATACAAGATGGAAAACCACCACCATCATTTGTTGTCTGCTGCAGTAGAATTACTTCAACTTTCTATTCTAGAGTTTTTTTTTAATATGGGCAAGAAACATATTTACTAAGGCACAATTTAGAAAATGTGGGATTTTATCAATTTTGGACCAGAAAATCCATTCATTAAAATCCTTAAAATTTTTTTGGTGCATTATAATCATACATAATAAGAGGCTTCACTGTTACATATTTGTACAGGCCCATGATCAAATATTTTAACAACAGAAAATAGAAAACAGAATATCCAGTTTTTAAGTGTGGGATAAGTATTTCAGATTTCAGTGCTTTTCAGATTTTGGAGACATTGCATTGACATTACCAAGTGGTCATTCTCAACTGACTATCCAAAATCCACAGGAATCCATTCCTAAGTTTCAGATTTCTGAGCATTTTGGATTTAGGATATTAGGACTAGAGATGCTCAACTTGCCCTAGAATAAAGTAGACTAGAATAGAGTCAACCAGAGCACACGGATGTAACTATGGCCTAGCAGGGAACATTGCTAGATTGACTTGTGGGTGGGGGGCACATTTGCTGTGTGTGCTGTGATACACTATCTATTTCCTAATATTTCTAAGACAAGATTACAGGTTTGGTGTGACTTGTCTGCCATGTACTGGTTGGCCTTGGGCATAACATGGTTAGGATTTTAGATTCTGGGTCCCAGAGCGACTTGTGAAGCTGATACTATTGTATTCATCACTGGGACAGATTTTGTAAGGAACACAAATGTTCCTAATATCAATCTTTCTTCTAGTTGAGGTCAAGGTCTAACAGACAACCAGGGATCACTTTCTCCAAATAAAACCAAACACTTGAACTCCTAAAACATTATTTCTGGGTGAAATCTTGGTTATGTTCACTTCCTTATCCACCTACATCCTCCAGACCCTGTAATGAAACCTAGGAAATTAAAGAAAGATGGTGATGAAGCGATAATGACAATCACCCCCAGGGTCAGTCTCCACTGGACATGATTTCCAGGGACACCTGTGACCCTTCTCTTCCTTCCCTGCAGTGCACTGCTCCCCCTAGTGGCTACATGCAGAGAAAAACCCTGAGGAGTTTCCTGTGGACAGAGTCATTTCTAGAGCAACAAGAACGTGCTTTCTTGCACGTTGTGAAAAATGAATCATGGTTGCACATGTTATTTTACTTAGATAATTAGGCATAAGTGGATTTCAGGCACTCTTGAAGACCATTGTTTCAGTAGAAAATGATGCATACTTTCCAGCTATATGTTAACACTACAGGAACATGGATTTGTCCACCATGCCTGAAACTCGGAAGCCACACCATATTCTGGCAGCTGGAAGTTTGCTGGGGCCCCTTCGGCTGTGGCTCTCAATATCTCCCCCTCTCTGTTTAAACAACAAGCATGTGGCTTAGGGACCGTGCCTGCCTTAGGTTGTCCAATAGTACATATGGTCCTTACCCGTTAGGTTGGTACCATTGCAATTGGATCTTACCCGTCATTGACTACCGGTTCAATATACAGCCACACCTGTGGAGAGGTCTTTGTACCAGCGGGGGGGTGAGGTTCTTTGCCTCACCTCTGTTGGCCCCCAAATTTTAGCTGGACAATCATGACAAGCAGAAGGGAGGAAGATACACCAAGCCAATTGACGGCTCCTTTTGGAAAAATTGTACAACCGATGACATCATCAGCAAAAATACCCCAACACTACCACAAGTCGCTGCACCAACAGATAGTTCACAATGCATACAGGTGAGCTCACAATGTGTCCAGGCAAGTTCTGCAAGCAGTTCAGTGATGGCTATTGTAGAAGCTGTAGATTGGTTTTATCTTTGACTTCACCAGCACTGGGATGAAGATAGGAATTCTGGCAATAATGGCTAAAGAAAAAATTATGTAACATTACAGAAGGCACTAAAAGAAAACAATTTTCTTAACAATTTACATTATCTTTAAGAGAATTATTAAATATAATGAAAAGGAAAGGTGAAAGTAAACAAACAGATCTGTTAACCTTCTTTTGTGTTCACATATTAAAACAATCTTTAACAGCTGTTTACCCAATTAAATTAAACCATTTAAATCACGTGAATTAAAAAAAAATATTTGGATCCATTTTATCATGAGCGCTCATCATATATGATATATGGACATACATACATTCAAACATATAACACAAAACACAAGTGTGCACACATAATATAATACATACAACACATAACATTATAGTAAAGGCCTTATAACTTTTTACAGGTGAAATCTCCATTGCAATGTTTAAAAACTCTATAGTCAAAAAATAGAACTGATCAGCAAAACATTAACCTAGGTCTGTATGAGCTCAAAAAACAAAATAGAACTTCATGATATGGCAAAGGGCAATAATAAAATAGATATTGAAAAAAGCATCCTGGTTCTGTTGCAGATGTAAGAATAGCCAAACTGGAGTTTTGGATATCAGTTGTTATGGATTTGAGCCAAATCATCTTCTTTTTGGTCTGTAGAAATCGCTTTAGTTAATCTTTCTGGAATCCAAATCGGCTGCTGTTCTCCCTGTGGAAACACATAAACAGACCCCCGACTCCAGACAATCACTGGGTCAGGACCTTGGTTAATCTCTCTGGAATCCAAATCGGCTGCTGTTCTCCCTGTGGAAACACACAAACAGACCCCCGACTCCAGACAATTACTGGGTCAGGACCTTTCCATTGTCCTGTTAGAATATCCTTCCAAAGTACCTTGGGCTTATGTACATTTTTTGGACACATATGCCTTTCCGCAGCACTAAGTCCTGATGAATCCAAATTTAAAAAGTTTAGAGTAAAAAGGGTTATTTTAAGTTTATCTTTGGGGAATATATACCCCTTCCCAATTCCTTCTTTTTGCTTTAATAAGTACATTTTAATAGTTTGATGAGCTCTTTCAACTATGCCTTGTCCCTGTGGATTGTATGGGATTCCTGTTATATGAGTAATGCCAAATGTTGAGCAAAATTGTTTAAAAGAGGTAGAAGTATAACCAGGGGCATTATCTGTTTTTAACTGTTTTGGAACACCCACAGTGGCAAAATTTTGTAAGCAATGAGCTATAACATCTTTAGTTTTTTCTCCGGCATGAAGGGAGCCCATCAAAAATCCAGAAGAAGTATCAACTGTAACATGCAAATATTTTAATTTTCCAAATTCTGGCAAGTGTGTGACGTCCATCTGCCAAATATGGTTAGGTATCAATCCTCTAGGATTGACTCCAAGATTAACTTGTGGTAAAAAGGTCACACAATTTTGACATTGTTTTATTATTTGTCTAGCTTGTTCCTTAGTTATTTTAAAACGCTTTTGTAAAGTATTAGCATTGACATGGAACTTTTTATGAAAATTTATAGCTTCTTCTAGTGTAGAGAAAATATGTATGTCATGTGTAGTTTTATCTGCTAAATCATTGCCCAAACTAAGGGCTCCAGGCAATCCTGTATGTGCCCTGATATGTCCTATAAAGAATGGATCTTTTCTGTCCCAGATTAGACTTTGTATAGTGGAAAGCAAAGAGAAAACAGTAGAAGAAGGGGAAATCCTACCAGCATCTTCAAGAGATACTATAGCATTAACTACATACTGACTATCAGAAAATAAATTAAATACAGAATCTTTAAACATCACAAAAGCTTGTAAAACTGCATTAAGCTCTACCTTTTGAGCTGATTGTTTGGGTACTAAAAATGTAAAAGTTTGATCAGGGGTAACTACTGCTGCTGTACCATTATTTGACCCATCAGTGAATATATTTGGAGCATTCATGATAGGTGTTTTTCTTGTCATTTTTGGAAAAATTACAGGATGCAATGACCAAAAAGACAATAAAGGATTAGATGGTAAGTGGTTATCAAATGAAACATTAGATTTGCACATGATTATTGCCCAAGTATTTAACTCATTAGCTAACTCATCAATTTGATTCATAGTATATGGAGTAATAATTTTATTGGGAGAAATTCCAAACACTCCCTTTGCTGCTTTTATTCCTTTGAGTATTAATTGTCCTACAGCCTCAGGATACCTAGTAAGAATAGTGTTAGGAGAATAAGATAAATGTATCCATAATAATGGACCTTCTTGCCAAAATACTCCTGTAGGAATATTTTTTGTTGGTAGTACAATAAATAATAAAGGCAAACTTATATCAATTCTATCCAAATGCATATTTTCCATATATGTTTCAATGATTTTTAATGCCTTTCTTGCTTCAGGCGTTAACATTCGGGGTGAATTTGGATCTGATGGACCTTTTAGGATATCAAATAAAGGTCCCAACTCTCCTGTTGGTATACCTAAATAAGGCCTTATCCAATTTATGTCTCCTAATAACTTTTGAAAGTCATTAAGTGATTTGAGTTGATCTACTCGTATTTGAATTTTTGGTGGACGGACCATGGTTGAGGATAATAGAACTCCTAAATAATTAATTGGAAAATTTAATTGTACTTTATCTATTGCTATCTCTAGATTATAATTTTTTAATAAGTTTGTAAGTGTGGCATAACATTCTAGCAATGTGTTTTTATCTTTGTGTGCTAATAATACATCATCCATATAGTGAAATATTTGTAGTTCAGGATTTTGATTTCTAAGTGGCTGGATTACTTTGTTAACATAAATTTGACACATAGTTGGGCTGTTAGCCATCCCTTGAGGGAGTACTTTCCATTCATATCTCTGATCAGGACCTTCATGATTCAGTGCAGGGATAGTAAATGCAAAACGTGGACTATCCTCAGGATGAATTGGAATTGAAAAAAAACAATCTTTAATATCTATAACTAAAACATACCAGGTTTTTGGCAAAGCAGACAATTGAGGAATCCCTGATTGAGCAGGTCCCATAATAACCATCTCATTATTAATGGCTCTTAAATCTTGCAATAATCTCCATTTACCAGATTTCTTTTTGATGACAAAAATGGGAGTATTATGGGGAGATACAGAAGGTTGTATATGTCCTTCTGCTAATTGTTGTTTGACCAGGTCATGGGCTGCTTGTATCTTTTCTTTAGTCAGGGGCCACTGAGGAACCCATACTGGTCTTTCTGATTTCCAAGTAATTTTTATTGTCTCAGTGGCCCTTTCTGAAAATCCAACCCATGTCTGTCTGTTCCTTGATCTATTTGTATTGGTGCTGCTATACCTTGTTCTTGTTTTTCTAATCTTTTTCCTTTCCTAAAACCTTGTCTAGTCATAATAGTGGGTGCATTTTGGTTGATGTTATTTGTTAATGTCAAACCTAATTGATCTAGGACATCTCGTCCCCATAAATTTACGGGAAGATGATCCAATACATATGGCTGTATAGTTCCTTCACATCCTTCAGGATCCTTCCAATCTAATACCATTGCACTTCTATGGGGATTAGTCGCCACTCCTAGGCCTCGAAGCGTTTGAGTGGCTTGTTGTAATGGCCAATGTTTTGGCCATTCTTGACGAGAGATGATGCTAAGGTCTGCACCTGTATCCAGTAGCCCATTAAATTCATGTCCTTGAATATTTAGTTTTAGCATGGGGCGAGAATCTAAATTTAAAGAAAGCATAGCCCAATCTACACCTGTGGAGCCTAATCCCTTGGAACCTCTTTCTACAGTACGACTGGAAAATTTATCATGTAGGCTGGGTATTATTAGTAACTGTGCTATTCTATCTCCTGGTGAAATTACTGATATACCCTTTGGAGAACTGGCTATAATTTTTATTTCACCTTCATAATCGGGATCAATTACCCCAGGACTTATCATAAGTCCTTTTAGAGTAGAAGAGCTGCGTCCCAATAATAAGCCTACTGTTCCTTTGGGAAGAGGTCCTTTCACCCCTGTGGGAATGATTTGAACTCCCATCTCTGGAGTTAGTACTGCTCTGGCGGAGGCGCAGATGTCCAACCCTGCGCTCCCTCTGGTTTGTCTGATGAGGGATCTGATGGACAATGTGTCCTGGGCACTACCCTGATGGGGTTGCTGGGTTCCTCCAGTGCTCCGTATATTTGTGGTTTTGGGCCCCGGAGCATTGGGCCCCCCTGTCCATTTTTTGGCAATGGAGCCCGATGCCTTTCTCCACGATATCGTGGATAAACACCTGGTCCTTGTTCGTTTTTTGATAATGGAGTACCCTCTATGGTGGTTTGAGAACGGCATTCATTAGCCCAATGTCTCCCTCTACGGCATCGTGGGCAAATACCTGGTATTCTACTCCTTTGATACCTAGTTTTGTTAAACCCTCCTCCAATGGGGCAATTCCTTTTAAAATGTCCTGTTTGTTCACAATTGTAGCATGTTCTTGGCCTGGCATCTAAAGCCTGTTTTACTGCAGCTGCCACAATTTGCCCTTGTTCATTAATGTCTCTGGCATCTAAAGCCTGTTTTACTGCAGCTGCCACGACTTGCTCTTGTTCATTAATGTCTCTACATAATTTAATATATGTGTTTAAATCTTCATGTTTCCATGGTCTAATGATATCTCTGCACCAACGATTCGCTTGCTCATAAGCCAGGTGTTTTAGTAATGGCATTGCTTGTTCTGTATTCCCAAAAACTCTGGTAGCTGTTTGAATAAGCCTATCTACAAATTCAGCATAAGGTTCATTAGCTCCTTGTATTACCTTAGATAATTGACCTTGTAAACCTCCATGTCCTTGTAAAGTCTTCCATGCCTTAATTGCATCTGCAGCAATTTGTGCGTATACACCAGGATCATATGCAATTTGTTGCTGCTGATCCTCATAAGGTCCCTTTCCTAACAACATATCTAGATTTCTCTGAGGATAACCAGCTGCTGCATTTCGCCTAGCCGTCTCCTTGCAAAATTCCTCATTGGCAACCTTCCATAACAGGTATTGTCCTCCATTTAGCACAGCTTTACACATATTAGCCCAATCTGCTGGCGTCATGTTCAAGTTGTTAATGGATTCGACCATGCTTACAGTGAAGGGTGCTTGAGGACCATAGGTTGTTACAGCCTCTTTTAGCTGCTTCACTGTTTTGAAATTTAAAACTTGGTAAAATCGCTGCCCTCCTGCCTCAAATACAGGGCATGTTAATATTTGAGATCTTGTCTCAGGATCCCAACTATCAACTGCGGGGGTTGGGGACCTCCCAGCATATGGAGGTGGCCTTGTTAGTTGGACACTTACGTCCTCTGGTGATAGAAAGGTGTTAGTAGCAGTCTCCTGTTGTAACTTTCCCCCTGATGGCTTTTTCTGTTTTACACTTTCTTTCTCTGTCTGACTAGCTTGAGAGGCCTTCTCTTTTACTTGAATCTTTTCCTCTGTCTGACTAACTTGAGAGACCTTCTCTTTTACTTGAATCATTATGTCTTCTTCTTCCTCTACCATTGTCTGAACTGAAGGCTTTGGACTAAGCAAACAAGATATGAACGTCCACAATGGCAATGTGCCAACTGGCAGAGTCCCTGGGCTTTTCTTTTCTATTCTTTTTAAATCTTCACCATGATGGTTCCATTGTGATATATTTAACAACTCCTCCTTAAAAAGCCATGGGCTACATTTTTGTATTGTATCAACGTATGCCCTGATTGTTCTTGATTTTACTGAGATGCCTCCTTCCTCTAACAATTTACTTAACACTCTTTCAGTTTGTTTTTTACTAATTTCTGATCCCGTATTTCTACTATAATACAACCCAACAAGATAACGCCTAACAAAACTGAAACAGAGTGAAACAAAATTGGAACAACACAAAATCATTATAATAGCCTCCTGAAATGTCCATCCGTCCTTTCTCCCTATCTGTTCCTCAGATGTGAGCGGTTTTTCTTCCATCTTACACATCTCCAGGGACAGGCAACTTAAAACAAAAGTGAAACAAAATAACAAAAGAAGAATCTTAAAATGGCTACCCATCCTCTTGCCCTGCCCTCAGGGGCGAGCAGTTCACTTACCCTCAGTCGCTCCCCGTGCGAGCCACCAAATGCCGCAGTCTGGCTGGGCACAATCAGGAGCCACTTGTCAAAAGAAACTAACTTTATTTTTAGAACCACACACGCCAAACAAAACAGCCTCTCAGGAAAAACCCTCAGAGCCTCAACTGCCACCACCGGCTTTCCACAAGCCTCTCTCTCCCACACAAGCTTCTCTCCACCTCCCACAATCCTCCTGCTCTTGAGGCCGATTGGCTGGGTCACGTGGGCGGAGCCAAAAAAGTCCCCCAATGAGCAGCTCCGTGGTCTGAAAGGGCAGGGAAACAGCCCAATGAGCATCACCGCAGAGGAGCCAATCAGCTAGATGTTGCTGGGGCCGAGGAGCCAATCAGCTAGATGTTGCTGGGGCCGCTGTGAGCCAATCATCAGCCGGCAGCTGGAAGTTTGCTGGCAGCTGGAAGTTTGCTGGGGCCCCTTCGGCTGTGGCTCTCAACATGTTAACACTACAGGAACATGGATTTGTCCACCATGCCTGAAACTCGGAAGCCACACCATATTCTGCTGCTCAACACTCTCTAGGTAGCAATAGAGGGACCAGACAGCCATGGTGCCTGGGTCCCAAGCACTTTCGTTTCTCTGTTTTTGAAGGATACTTTTAAAAAACACATTTTATTTTTTAGAAGTAATTGTACACAATATATTTATTTATTTATTTTTATGTGGTGCTGAGGATCAAACCCAGGGCCTCTCACATGCTAGATGTGCACTCTACATCTGAGCCACAAGGATACTTTTATTGACCCGATCCATCAAGATCTGTGGGGTTTGATAAATAAAATATTCAAAATGTCTTCAGCTTAACTACAAGGGCTAGAGGATGCTGGGGAGAGATATAGGGAAGATAAACAGTTAAATTAGATCAAAATGAAAACACACTGCTCCATATTCTTGAATGTTAGTTGGAAGCATTAAAAACATACCACCAACCACAGGATGCTCAGTAGTAATTATGGAGAAGCTCCAGCCATGAACCCCACTTAACCCACAACAGCAAGTGCATTTCTCAGGAATGCCCATATACCCTGAAGATTGTCCCTATTTATGCAACTTCACCACTTTTATCCATGACCATTGTAGTCTTAGTTTAAACCACTTACACCTGCTCTCCCTGAACTTTCATTCCAAAAATGCCCTTGGCTTTCAGGGTAAATGGGTCTGTTTCCAGGTGGGATGGAGCTTCTGGAGTGTGTCCCCACACCTGGTGTTTCTGCAGGAGCCTCAGAAAAGGAAGATGGTTGACTTCATATCAGAGTCTCCTGAGGTTTGGGTCAAGAGATAGTGACCATACTCCTCCCTCAGGTACCTTCAGTTTCCCTGGGGCACATCAGGAGGAGAGAGTCATGGACACACACAGAGAATGGGCCACAAGTCCTCAGTTCTGGCTGCACCTCAGTGTCCACTAAAATGCCTCACAGGATGGGGCGAGCATGCAGGGAGGGTGGAGGGAGGGAGCCTCCCTATCTCTCTAATTCAGAGATAATTCTCTAATACAGGTCCAATATTTTATGAGTGCTCAACCTGATAATGACAGGAAGGCTTGAAGCCTTTCTTCAAAATTATAATGAATTCAGTGTCTGAAACCTAAGGAGAGTGCTTTTGTGCCCTTCATACTACAGTGTGTGACACTTAATAAGCCTCTGAGCCTTGGGAAACAGCAGCTGGCAGTGTGGAGACTGCTGCTGTTGCTATTGTTGCTATTTCCTTTATTTCTTTTTCTTTAAAAAAAGACCACCTTTTCAAAAGAAATTCAAAAGCTACACTATGGATAGATTCATTTGAGCTAGGAATGTCATTTCTTAATTAATAAATAGCTGGGGGTGTTTCATGGTTGAGGAAGGCAAAACTCTTAAGCCCTTCAGAGCATTTCCTACAACCATGCTGCACCTGTGAGCAGACACAGGGACAGAGCATCTGTAGGAGATGCTGACCCCACCATAGCAGCCTGGGAAGTGGGCTGTGATCAGCTCAGGTCCGGGAGAAGCTGCAGGTCCTCTGTCCAGGGCTCTACTCCACACAAATGCTTGACAGGCTCCCCCTGTGGTAGATACAGGGCCCAAAAGGGGTCATTCTTCCTGGTGGCTGGATGCTCAGAAGCACCAGGAGTCATGTGAACTGTGGCTACCTGAGAGATGGCTGTTGGCATCTGCAGGAACCTCACTGGAAAGGCTGGGAGGATGGATGACTGGGTCCTTGTATTGGATCATGATGTGACTGAGAGTCCCCTGCTGAGCAGAGACCAGATGATTTGTATTCACTTGGAATTTCTGTGTTTCCAAACATAACCATTTTGAAAGGTCCAGTCAGAGCTTCTCAAAACAATTTTGTCTCCACACTTTCAGTTATGTTTATTCCAGGGAGTGGCTACCTGTCAAAGGAGCCTTCAATGTTATTGAAGTGCCCCCTGCTCTTTGCAAAGGCACCATGATAGGTGGCCCCTGGATTTCCCCTGTGTGATCTCCAGTCTCCCAGGACATCCCTGACTTAGGCTGTGAAGGAATTTAGTCCAGAATAAGCATCTGACAAAGGTCCATGCAGATAAGATCCCAAATCCAGAACTAATTCCAAAACAGAAAAAGTGTCTGGGGTAGCCAAGATGCTCTGTCTCACCCAGGCCCAGGGCAGTGGAGTCAGTTGACTATGAACTGAACCACTAAATCAATGCAAAATAAATTAATGTCCCTCCTTCTGAGATTGTTATTGTGAGATCTTTCTGTCACGGTGGTGAAATATTACCTAACAAAATAGGCCACCAACTGTCAGTCCCTATCAAAAGTATTATTCCTGAAGCACATGTACCTTTAACCAAATTCACTAGTGCTTTCTTGTTGAGTTGCTTATTGAAGAAAACACTTTTTTGGAATTTCTTAATTTTCATTCTGTGTTATCATCCTTAGAGGAGAGAGGAATTATGGAAAACAAGGTGATAACTCATGGCTGGATATCAAAAGAAAAACCTAAAAATGAAAATAATAGTTTCTAAGAACTTATTAAAGTAGCTTGGACTTTTCGAGACACTGAGGGAGCCGGACCAAGATACCAGGGCTAGATGTAACCTGACGTGGTTTGCAGCCCTAAATGCATCAGTCTCCTCAAATACCACTTAAACTCAGGATGCTGCATGTCCTCTGAAATGTAGGTCTAAGGCCACACAGTTTTTTTTCTCTCCTATGTGTTTTTATTGGAGAAACTATGATAATTTTAGTAGCAAGTCTAAGAAACTATAGCAATGCTTCCACAACTAATATATATATATTCTGAATGTTGGAGCTTAATTGGTTATTGAAGTAGCTTCTTGTAAGCAGATGGTACACAGGCCCCAAATGGCTACAGTGACTCCAGTCATTACATCCTCTCACACATGTTCCAAAAATAAAAGTAGAACAAATCTCTTCACCTTCTCTGTTGTCCTCTTCTTGCCATGACCTTACAGGCTTCTTCTTCATGTTTTAGAGGGATGGAGGGAGCTCACTATGCCATTCCTTAGGACACAGGTCCTCAGGGATTAGTCCCACCTAGATGGCCTCATTTATCCCCCATTCCCCTCTCATAGCTACTGTCTCAAACACACCCACACTGGGTGGGAAGTCTACATGTGACACTGTGGGGCAAAATCACACCTTAAGTGAGGTCTTTGGTGACTTAGAGAAGACAAGGATAGAGCAAAGCCAGGCATCCAGTCCTTGAGTACCAAGCACAGAGAGGGCTTTCCCACAGCTAAGCCCCTTCCACATGTCCCTAGTCAGATCAGAGACCCCTCCAAGTCTGTAGGGCTCCCTGTAGGTGCTGGACACTTTCAGCCATCACTTCCCTGGTGTTTCTAAGATGAGGCTCTTTTTTTTTCTCACTGTGGGCCTGTCACACTCTGCTGGTCACTCTGGGACAGTGCACCTCACAGGGCTCAGATTCTGGCCCCAGGAAGCTTCACTGGGACCCTTCACTGTCCCTCATGGAGCTGATCCTATGCATCCACCTCCAGGACCATCTGTAGGGAACACAGACTGGATCCTCCTCCCAATAATCCACATGTTGTGTTGAGGTAAGACTAACAGACAATCCAGAATTCAGTAAAGATGTCTGTCACATGGGCTAAGGACTGTCATCCTCATCAGATGCCAAAGGTGTGGCCTTAGAGAGGCTCCGGAGGAGCAGGTGTAAGGCAGGGATTGAGGACCTCAGGGCTCCTGGTCTCCACCTGTCAGTGCAGCCTCTTCTGCCAAGGTGAAGAGATCTATACCTGAGCTATCCCATGTGGTGACTATTAGCCACACATGGCCTTTGAGATTCAGCAAGGAAAATAACCAAATGCAAATAAAATGTTGATTGTAAATTTTAGTTTAATCTCATTTTAGCCAATCACTGTGGCTAGTGTGCAGCACGTGAGATGGCACAGTTCTCAAAGCAGTATGAACACAATCACCACGGCCATCAGCATTCTAATTTACAGGCACCACATGTCCCAAGCCACTGTCCAGTGGCATCCCTAGGCACCATGCTACTGGTCCGAGGCTAACATCACCCTCAGTTCATGGCAACTGAACCACAGTGGATCCTGGGACTTAAAGGAAAACTTGGTGAGGTCAGCTGCTCCACTGGTCTGTTGGACTCAGTTCAGGAACACTTCCAATCCCCATCTGCTACCATGGATTTTGAATGTCCCCACAGGCCCCAGAGTTAAAGGCTTGGCTCCAGGCAGGTGCTGTTGGAGGTTCTGAGGTCCTTGAGGAAGGGGGACCCCTTGGGAGGCCATAGGCCCTGGAGGAAAGGGGATCGTGGTTACCCCAGGATCTTCCTCTTCCTGCTATTCTTTGTTTCCTGGTTCCTGAGGTGAGTGGTGCCCCCTGACCTTGGACAGGATCCTACAGAACCAGAGCCAAAGAAACTTTTCTTCTTCATAAGTTTATTTCCATGGTATTTCCTTAATGTGAGTCTGACCAACGAGTCCTTCAGTGTCAATGGCAATCAGCATATGATGGTGATTCTTGCAAGGTGAGAGAAATCTCAGGTTTTATGAAGGTGAGTTTTGATACGGAAGGTCTCAAGAGCTGAATGAAAAAACAAAACTTTTCTCACCTTCCAGATGTTTCCATGGGTTCCTCCCTTCATTTCCCCCCCTCCTCATCCCACTCCTTTTACACCTTGGGCACAAATAGATCTGCAGTGATATTTAGGTGGTCATCAGGGGAAGTGGCCCTGGATGGACTGGAGATGGCCCCGTGGAGTGAGGGAGTTCGAATCAGGGTGGGCTGTCATAACGCGAGGCCACACTTGGCCACTGCAGCATTTAGTTGGTTCCCAGTTACACACTACACTGTGACCCAGGCCAGGGGCCTCACCTGAGGACAACAGAGGGGATTACCCCATCTTGGACTTTCAGCCTCAAAAACAGAATTAAACCTCTTTTCTTTACTCAGGTTAGGTGTCCTTTTTAGCGACAGAAATCTTAGTAATAGAATTTCTGCTTTAGATTTTAATATGAACTTTAATGGAAATTGTGGACCCTTTGGAGCTTGAGAAAACTTCTTCTCCTGAACTATCACCTCCTAAGTGTAGTGGACATTCACAATCACATCAGCTGTGACACTTGCTGAAAAGCAGGTCCTCACCCAGGAAGCTGAAGGGCTCCTGCAGTTCTGCATCTGAGCCATGCTCACCCTGTTTCTGCTGCTGCTGCTGCTGCTGCTGCTGATGATGATGATGATGAGTTCCAGGCAGATATTTGAGTAGCAGGGAAAATAATGCTGTTGAGTGCCACAGCCGAAGGGGCCCCAGCAAACTTCCAGCTGCCAGCAAACTTCCAACTGCCAGTTGATGATTGGCTCACAGCGGCCCCAGCAAACTTCCAGCTGCCAGCTGATGATTGGCTCACAGGGGCCCCAGCAAAATTCTACCTGCCAGCTGATTGGCTCCTCTGTGGTGATGTTCATTGGGCTGTTTCCCCGCCCTTTCAGACCACGGAGCTGCTCATTGGGGGACTTTTTTTGCTCTGCCCACAAGACCTAGCAAATTGGCCTCAAGAGCAGGAGGAGTGGGGGGTGGTGGAGAGGCTTGTGGGAAGCCGGTGGTGGCAGTTGGGCTCTGAGGGAATTTCTGAAGAGCTGTGTGTTGTGGCGTATGTGTTCTAAAAATAAAGTTCATTTCTGCTTGATAAGTCGCTCCTGAATTGTGCCAAGCCAGACTGCGGCATAATGCTACATCCCCAATTAATTGGTTTTGCTTTTTGTTTTGTCATAAAGAATTTTTCAATGAATTGTGCAAGAATCCTGATATACTGCTTGAGATTTCTTCATTTTCTGTGGACTCTACAACTTAATAAAGCTTTCTGGCTATGATTCCAAATTAGAGATGGCACTGAGGGTCACATATTAAAATATCCTGGGCCCTGCCCTTTCTGAGGTATTTCAAGTGTCAGGGAGCAGTGACCACACTGGGAGATCAGCTTTAACATCTGTGGTCACCATGGCTTCTGGAAGCACAGTTCCAAGGACCTGTTTCCTCTATGCCTTCTGTGGAGATGCTTCATGAGTTGCCTCATCTCAGAGTGAGAATCCAAATAAAGAATATTCCACACCAGCCATTGAACCTGCAGAGAGAATTGGACCAAGGGAGGACTTGGGATCACCTGTTAGGTGCTGAAGGCAGCTGAGGGCATCAGCCCCACAGCTGGGCTCCCACACAGGTCTGAGGAACACATGGCCAGCAGCCTGTGCCTTCAGTGGCAGGTGAGCTCTGCCATCTGGAAAGCATCAGGGAATCTCCAATTTATAGCATTTGCTTTCCTACATATCAAATGCCAGAGTTTTTCAATTATTGTTGCTTGGACTCTAACTGTCTACATTAAAATAATTCCTGCAGGGAATTTTTTTGTTCTGACCTTTGCAGGAGGAGCAGAGAACCCCACGTTTCTACTATCAAATGTTTAATGCTACAAAAAAATAAATAAAAAAGTCTAGATGTTTTCTCTAGTACGTGGATGCTAATTGCAATAAGGTGGGAGGCACTAGAGAAGAACAGTATTACCTTAGACTAGGCAGAGGGAAGTGAAGGAAGGGGAGGGGAGGGGATGTGGGGATAGGAAAGAAAATAGAATGAAACAGACATTATTACTGTATATATACATGTGACTGCATGACCAATGTGATTCTGCAACATGTACACTCAGAAAAATGAGAAATTATACCCCATCTATGTATGATATATCAAAGTACATAAATGTATTTTACTGTCTATGTGTAACTAATTAAAACAAATAAAAGATTAATAAAAACTTTACAACGTTTATTTTTTTTTCTTTTTCTTTGACTAACTGATTCCACAGTGTTTGAAAGAATGCAGTTTAGATTCTCATTCCCTGTACTTAAGAAAAGTTTCTGTTTGGAACTCACAGAGTACATTCTTTGCAAAAAGTTCTAGCAGTTCTTATAGTCCACACCCTCAGTTTTAATGGTTATGGACATATTTAAATCAGGACGGGCACTTGTGTCTGCCCTGCTGTGACAGAGGAGAGGACATTCTGTGCACAGTGTGTGGGTGGAGGACACAGGGGCATGACTTTGGGATTTTGTCCCTGAAGAGGAAAGCTTTCTCTCTGCTTCCTGAGTGCCGTGTGCACAGATGCTTTCCTCCTCATGCCCTTCCACCGTGATGTCTTGCCTCACTCAAGCCCAGAGATTCTACCAACTGAATCACTGAAACCAGGAGCATGAAATGAAATTTCCTGCCTCTGAAATTGTTCCTGTCAGGTCTTTCTGTCACAGTGCTGAGAAGCTGTCTATTCAATGGGCCACCAGCTGTCAACCCCCATCCTCAGGGTCATCCTTGATGCACATTTGCCATTAGCACTTTCCACTCTGGTTTTCTGTAGAGTTGCTCAAGAAGAGACCAAAGAGAGAGGATCCTCAACCATCCCCAGCACCTGTGCAGAGACCTGTGCCCACAGGAGAGAACAGAGAAGCCCCTGGGAGGGCTCCACACTGAGGTCATCTTCACCCTCACCACTGGTGTCTCAGAGAGCCTGAGGGCCTCATGGCTAGAGGTTTACACCTTCTGTGGAAGATGCACACTAATGGCTGGGAAGGAGCAGAGCATCTATATGTCTAGAATCTGTGCCTTCTATTGCCACATGCCCAGGGTATGGAAAGACTCACCAGATATGAATGATTAATGTATAAGGTGAGGAGTGTGATAATTAGAAGATTTTATGATCACACAATGTATGTAGGTATAGAAACCTCATTTTGAAACACACAAGTGCATACAATCACTAGAAAAATAAAAGAAATTAAGAAAGCTGTCATTTGGACTCTCATTCTCTGGAATGGCTCCTGAGGATGCCAATGTAAGAAGTGGAGGACCTCAGGAACCCTGGTCTCCATCTGTCAGTGCAGCCACTTTCCTGCCATTTCAGAAGCCTCCAGAGCCAACTCTGGACCTCAGCAGCTGAACCAACCTGGGAAGGACCTGAGGCCACCCAGCCTGATTATCAGTAGCTGGGAGGTTTGTGCTCTGAGCTACAACACCAAGAACAATCTAGTTAACCATTAGACAAACACTGGCCAACAGAGCATTGTGCTTTGATGGAGACAACTATATACAGTGTACAGTGTGGTCACTGTTAGCAGCAACAGACTACTGGGCCGTGAGATCAGAAAGTGCAGATGGTGGTATTACTCTTTCCTCAGGTGTCCCTTCTGCCCCTTCCTTACAGTCCTCCAGAGACAGCAGTGAGGAGCTCATGAGTCCATCTGTTGTGTTCCTGTAACCTACTGGGCAACATCTCTCTTTTATTCACCTTAGGTTTCCTGATGCACAGACTCAAGCATTTAAATGAGCTGCTTCAGTTTGCCCTTTTCTTTTACCTCTTCAACCCTGACACTTTGTTGTTAAACTTGTTAGGATATTTTTAATTTTTAAAAAATTTTAATTTGTTATTCATGACAGCAGAGTGCATTATACTTCATATTACACATAGAGAGCACACTTTTTCATATCTCTGGTTGTACATAAAATATATTCACATCATTCTTGTCTTTATACATGTACTAGAAAATAAAAGAAATTAATAAAGCTGTCATTTGGAATCTCATTCTCTGGAATGGCTCCTGAGGATGCAGGTGTAAGGGGTGGAGGACCTCAGGACCCCTGGTTAATGATGTCCATCTAATTCCACCATCTTTCTTACCCCCTTGTCCCCTCCCTTCCCCTCTCTCCCCTTTGCCTTATCTAGAGCTCCTTAGGGTGTTTCTCAACTCCAGAACTTCCTGGGTTTTTTTCTTGTTAATATGATTTACATCTCTTCAATGATACTGTGATTTTTTTCCACATAACATTTTCCTGATTATCTTCTGCTGTTTTCCTGCATTTCCTCTTTATAGTTGACACATCTGTAAGGAAGACATTGGAAAGATGATGTCCTGTTACTCTGATGTATTTTCCTGTTATGGTTGTTTCTAAGGATTCTTTATTCCTTTGCATGGCTCATGTTTCCTTGCTCATTTGTGTGCCTTGCCATCTTCTGTTGAAATGCAGACTTTGAACTAAACATTCACCTGCCCAGTCTTTGGATTCTGATGTTGAACACCCTCACTAATGATCAGGGCTTGCTCTGAGGATTGGGATCTGCCCAGGTATAGTCTTCAGTCTGTCCTAAGAAAGCTGGTTCCTGAGTGTGTGCTTCCAACTCCAATTTTCCTTCACACACTGATGTTTTAAGTGAGCTGGCTATCCAGAAACTCCCATGCCAGTTTCTTTAGGGCCTGGTTGGGCTGTGTGTTACCTGATCCCTTTTCCTTCATGCAGTGGTCATATAGTGATGCCCACCACTGCTGTCAATAGTTCCCTCACCTGAGGTCTGAGCCCTGCACTTGTCCCCATCTGAGTTCTGAGTCATGTGATAGAGAAAGCAGTCCACCAGGCAGCCCACAGGTAAGGTAGAAAGTCCCAAGTTAGTGCTTCTCTATTCTCCTTGGCCATGGGTGGGATCAGGGAATTGGGCCTTCTCCCAACAGTGCTAATTCCCACAAGATGGGGTTGGAAAAGGTACACAAAGGTCCAGGGTGATTCCCACTCTAACTCACATGGTCTTTCATGGCTGGGCTTTCACTTTTATTTTTTGGTAGAATTTGGTATGTTATCAAAAAATTTTATCACATTTTCTCTTCACTTTTAATTTTAATTTTTTTTTTATTTTTTTAATTTCCTTATGGAAAAAATTCCCAGAAACTCTATTTAACTAATGTTACTCTAACCTTGTCATCTACTAAAAAATATTCATTGATGAAAATGATTTAATATATAAAAATTTATTTATTGAGACCATTCTTTTGAATTTGAAGTATTAAGTTTTCTAACTCCTCTACAATGTTTTCTTTAAGATACACTAAAAAATTATATATTTTAGTTTTTATTGTATTCATCATGGGATATATTTGGTTGGAAGTGGAAACCTTCACAAACACAGTATGTTTTTGTAAGTGAAATTAGGATAATTTATTTGTTTAATACAAACCTTTTTATTTCTATCAGTCTATAATAAGAATCTTGTTCGTGGATCACTATAGTTAGTAGATAACCATTTAAAACATTTGAATTACAAGCATAAAGGCCCTGCCCTTAGCCTGGAATTTGGGGTCACCCACTGTTGGTCATGGTGAGCTTGGCTTTGACCATCATCATTTCCCTAGGGTTTTCATTATTTTAACCATCTGTGTCTGTGTAGTATCTAGATGTGTCTAGATATATCTAGATCTAGAAGTTTAAAACTCAGTAGCAAAGTTGGAATTCATATATTATATTCAGTTTAAAAAATGAACTTCCACTTTCACTTAGGATGTAACAGGCCTCAGCAGACCATCAAAATCACTGCACTAAGTACAGAAGAAAATAACCATAAAATAATCACTTTACAATCAAACTTGTCACAACAACCAGAAGCCATGAAAGAAACAAAATTAAGACCTACAAATCCTGAGACAGTTTAGGCCTTTCAACTATTGTTTTTTGATCCTGCTTTAATATATTGAATGTGACTGACCCCAGGACTATGGCATGGTACTGGCAGAGGGGCTGCCCTAGTGAAGAGGACTTGACTGAGCTTTGGGAGTTGCCTTGAGCTGTGAGGTGGACTGATATGGCTGAGTCCTCAACAGCAGTCTGGGTTTCTCCTGTGGGTATTTGCTAAGTTCAGGGATGGCAAAAGTGGCAGGATGCCAAGTCCTCATGGGGCCTCCTCTCCTGTGATTCTGTACTGACCATCTCTGTGTATGTCACAGACATGGCCTTGGGCTCCTGTATGTCTGCTCATGCTCCCAGCTCAGCTTTGCTTCTTGGTCAACATCATTTCTATCTTGTGTGCATTGTCCCTCCTGAGTGACCATTCTCTCTGGAGTCACCCCTAAGTCTATCTTCTGGGAAAGATCAACTGGCAGGAACATGTTCCCACCCCACTGGGTGGACTAGGATAGTGGAAGAAGCCCATTTGGACAGGAGTTTCACTGACCCTTGAGTTAATGGGCCCCTGGAGTCTTGCTGGATGTATCATGACTCATTGAGGCTAAAAGTGGACAAGGACAACCTGAGTGCCTGGCAGGATCTGTGAAATTTGGCATTCTTTCTGAGAAAAATAAAGAGTTTTCATCTAGCTTTCTATATAAACCACGCATCACCAGTGTGAACTCCCCAGCCAATGATGGCCACAGCAGGTGTTGAGCAAGAGTTGACCTCTACCCACACACCCTTTACCTCCTCGTTCAGAGCTATGGCCCTAATAGTAATACTATTTTGCTTCCTTTGAGCAACAATTGGCTCACAGGTTCTTATATCCATGCGAGTTTTGTGGAATGTGACATCTACTTTATATCTTTAATTCTTCCACACTCTGTTCATTATTCTTGGATATACCCATGGAACTCCCAACACTTTTTTATTTCCACCATCTGTGACTGAAACTGGTCAAAGGTATAGACCTGAGGCATCCCTGGGGTGAACCTGGCTCTGCACTGAAGAGGGACATGGGTCAGAAATAGAGGAAGGGCTAAGAAGGGTGCAGGGGAGGAAGAGTCCGGCTGGGTGCATATGACTTTTACATCAAAATAAATGCAAAAGAAAAAAAATGATTTTGTTTTGACACAAATCCATGTTGATTCTGCCCCTGGTCCTGGTGAACATACTTGATGGGCACTAGGAAGGTGCAATAGGATGAGCTGTCACTCAGCCTCCTCTTCCATCAAGTGGGTTGATCATAGGCTCCTGAAGACCCTTCCTTCTCCCTTCTGCTCCTGCTGTGTCCATCTGATGGGGCCCAAACACAGGCCTGAACCAGACCTAGGAACATGTTCCAGAGTCCTCAGCTACACCCTGTTCACCTGCTAGAATCTTCCTCTCCTACAGGCAGAGAATCTGCTGTGCTGTTCACCTGACAGGCAGCACACATGTGACAGCTGGGCCACCCAGAAGGGAGGATGTGTTCAGGGCTGAACCTGTGAGAGGAAGTTTAAGAGCTGCACACAGAAGTAAACACCAATGTCCTCAGCCTCCACCTTCCTGAGGTTCAGAATGAAATCTGACCCTGACCCTCTGCCACTGAAGTTGTCTCTGAGACCTAGAGACAACAGTAATTCCTAGAGGTCAGAAGCTGTGTGGGCTGACCTGGCTTCTGCAAGAATCAATGCAAATAAGTATATTCATCTGTCTGTAAAAGGTTCTGTTTGGACCTGCAGGAGGTGGATGATGACTCTACAAGGCTGAAAGGCAGGAGGGAGGAGCCAGGGTCATCACAGTAACACCTGTGGTTCCTCAAATAAGAGATAAATGGAAGGTTATGCAACCATTATGAGCCATGTTCATGATTTCTCTTCCAGCCTTAATCTCAGGCTACTGTGGTGGTGGTGGTGGTGGTGGTGGTGGTGGTGGTGTGTGTGTGTGCATGTGCATTAGCAGTGATGATATCAGAACTGGTGGTCATCAGCATGGCCTTGCCCATCTCTATTTGCATCTCAGTCAAGAAGCCAGAAGCCTCAGAAGGAGAGAGTCCATGATGCACCCTAATTCGGGGCTGCAAGTCCACGATTCCCTGAGAGGGCAGCAGGTGCAAGTCCAAGTCCAAAGGCCAAAGGATTTGGGGTCAATATCCAAGTCTGATGGCAGGAGAAGCTCATGCTCTGGAGGAGGAGAGCTTGAGAAGATCAAAGATGAGTGTCCCCTGATTCTCCTGCAGTCTGCACGGCCCAGGCCATTGAGCTGAGCCTCCTACACACAGGAAGGGTTTCCTCACTCAGTCCCCTGAACATGACACCCACCTTCCTGGACATGCTAATGCTCCAGGCATCTGTCCATTCAGCCCAGCTGACACCACGCAGTGTACTTCACAGAATCATGAGAGAGCTACACAGAGGAAACAAATTTTACCCTGGATTATACCAGGAAAAGGATTGTCTTCTCTGAGTTGCTGGGGCTGAGGAAAAGCAAGGGGACCACTGGAAAAAGAATCCTCCTTCTTCACCTCTAGGAAACCCTCCCAGTGACCTCAGAGCCTGTGACTCTGAGCTGTGCAATCAGCAGGTGGAGGCAGCAGGAGGAGCAGCTGGGGTATCCCAGCCTCACACTTCTGCTCCCTGGGAGGTTTTTATCATGGCCTGTATCACTGTGGGAGGGGCACTGTAGTCTTGTTGACAGAAATAAATGGCAACATCTTCAGGCTCCAGGTTGCTGATGTTGAGAGTGAAATCTGCCCCTGATTCACTGCCACTGAACCTGGAGGGGACCCCAGATTGCAAAATGTTTGCATATGTGATGAGGAGCTTAGGAGCTTGTCCTGGTTTCTGCTGATACCAGTGTAAATTATGCTAATGCCCTGACTGGCTCTGCAGATGAGGGTCACTCTGTCTCCTTGTGATGCAGACAAGGATGAAGGAGATTGGGTCATATGGAACCTGACATTGAAAAACATTAAATAAATAAATAAATAAATAAATAAATAAATAAATAAATAAAATCACCACATCATTAATTATGATACAAGATGCCATCCTCCAAGGGACAGGCATCACTGACCAGAGGGGGATGAGCAAATCCCCAGTACTGTTCTCCTTATCTGGGAAGCAGAGCAGCAGGAGCCCCAGGAGCTGAGCAGGAGCCCTCATGGCCATGCTGTGTCCTGAAGGGGACTGACTCTTGCACAGAGTGTGAGCAGCCTCTTAAGAAGTCCTCAGGGCAGTGGGCTGTGCTGTGGGCACATGCAAATCAGCAGGGCTGGGCAGGGCTGGGCACAGCTGCAGGTGCCCATTGTCCCAGTTCAGTTGAGAGCAGCAGAGATGTGCCAGAGCAGAATATGATTTCACCTGGAACACAGAGGACACAAACAGAATACTCTCCTGTGAGGAGTCACTTATTGCTTTATTCATGATCCAGGAAAGGTTTTTCTTGTGTCTCCTGTGGACATTGTTTTTTCTTTTATTACTGATCTTAGGAACAGGAAGAAACTAAGGGAGAAAGAGACATTTTGTGCTTAGGATATGAAAAGAGCTCTGAAGCAGGAAGAAAGTAGAATTTGTAAACTCTGTGATGCTGTTTAGGTTTCTCTGGACATTGGCATTAGTGGACAAGGAGGCCAGGGTGGGATGAAACCCATTATGATTCTGCCCTTCCTGCCTCAGTGTCCCCAAGACACACTTAGACATGTGGTGGTTCCTCCCATCCTGAGAAGAGCAGGCAAAACCTACACAGGCTCTTTCCTAAGTGTCTTTCTGGAGAGGTTAGAGTAATTTTAGAAGTAAGTTTTAGTTCCTTTCATGGCTCTAGTGAAGATGGAGCTCAGCCCATCCTGGGCCTCTGTGCACTGAACAGTGACCTTATAGATGGCTCTAGAAATATTCTGATATAGCTACTGAGGCTACAAACATAGAAGCAATGAATGAAATTAAAGAGCCACTCCAAGGATTATGAGACCAAGAGCTCACTTAGTTCTGGTTAACTAAGCATGCCTCTCTTGTGGAATCTGAACACCAACATCACTATACCACTGTTCTGAGACCTTGGCTGATAATAAAATAGGGCTGGTAGAGGATCAATATTCCTTTCCCTTGATTACATCTAGTCATGCAATTAGCTAAGTTGCATGTTTTATAGACTACCAGATATTTATCACTCTTTCTCTATATCTCACATTTCCAATAATTAGAGCATAAGAAGATTGAACTCAGGCCTGCAGGCCATAGCAGGAACCCTCCTGATGAATCCTGCCTATGAAATCTGTCAGGGGGCTATCACTATAATACAGGACATCTGAGGTTGAAATTAAGCACCAAACATCCTTTTTGATGCCACATTCACTAAAGGTTAGGATATTACCAATGAAACGTCCAGGGGTCATGGCATCCTTACATTATTGTCTTTTGTCAATTCTAGGAGACCAGTCTAAAATATATCCACTATTTCTAGACACTTTATGTTGCACTGACAAGATATTTGCAGAATTCATCCAAATTGTCAAATACTTTTGAAGAATGATTAGGACAGTAAGGTATCGGTGGATGTTCTGGGGAAATGACTGGCTGCTGGGAGCCATTAGCCAAGTAGGTATGACAATTTCCTTGCCAGCGTACCCCATGTTGCAGTGACATTGAATGTAGGTGACCTTGCTCAAGGACCAAGGCGGATTAGGGTGTTCCCGGTTTAAGATAATCGTGTTTAGGACGTTCCCAGTTTAGGTTCCAGGTTTAAGGTTTAAGATTATTCCTGCTGGGAATAGGGCGTATCCTGCTGCCTGAGTTCCCCTTGAGTTCTCACGGGATTCAGAGTATATTTTGGGAGACAGAAGCCCAGTGGAGGTGGATTTGGGCAGAGAACGTGGATTTCCCCAGAACGTGATTGTAGACGGCTGGTGTGAGTTCGGGAATAAAGAGTTGCTGTTTGAATCTACAAGCTGTGTGGTGGCTCGTGATTTTGTGCCCAGCCAGACTGCGGCAACTGGCTTGTTCTGACAGTCCAATTTTAATAACTGTCCTAACGTATGGCATTGAGTCCCAGGGGCCAGTATAATTGGCTGGTCTAGGCTCCCCATATGCTGTATTTTCCTCAAAAGATACCCTTAGACAGCCAGCATGCTTTTCATGGGGCCAACATACAGGTAGCTGGCCACTCTAACTAGTATAATTAAACCCAGTCACATGGACGGATGGTCCATTCCACATTGTAAGTTACCTTAAAGGTGGACTTGGGGAAATGGGGCCACAGAAGTCTCTTTATAGGTTTTTCTTACCTGAGAGCTGGTGAAGCCTACATGGCTGTCAACTCTGTAGTTGGATTTACCTGCCTGTCAGGTTTTTCAGCTGTTTCCATGATGACAGTTTTGAATTCCATCCTTTGAAATCTGATTTAACTTACTGAACCATGTGCAGCAGCAGTAAGATTGTTAGTATCACAATTAAAGAAAAATGTTTGAAATATTTTGTGAGATTTAGTTTGGACATGTAGGTCCTGCTTTTCCCCTTTTTTATTTATTAAATTGAATGAAAACCTGGCAAAAGTCATAGTATCATTAATCTTGAGGTATAGACAATAGTTTGATATAGTACATTTATTTTAATAATAAGAGATATCTGATCTTTAGTTTGGCAGAAAACTTGGCAAGAATCAATTAGGAGCTATGTCAGGGCCAACATTATTGAGTTAGAAAAAGACCATGGTAAATAGAGACTTAATTTTTATCAAATGCATAATTTGATTTTGACTTTAACAGAATTATGAAATGAAGAATACAAAAGTTGTATATAAAATTTATATTTTGAAACCAGATCTAGATGAACTTATGATTATCTTAATTTGGAATGAGGTAAGAGAAAGAGTTTTAACTTAGGAGAGGCAGCCTTTACCAGGGGTATGAGAGATATATACAGACACCTTTTTAGAATAGGAAGTACATATGTTTAATAAGCATAGGAAAGATATTCTGTTTTTGCCAATAATAAAAAATGAAATAGAAAAATAAATAGTCTTTACTTACAAATCTATGAAAAAATTGTATTATTATTAAACCAAATGCTCATTTAAGTATGGGATTCAGTACCTTAAACATTGATGGCAAAAATAAGTCAACGTATTATTTAGGACAGTGATGTAATTTAGAATTTTATGTGGGGATTTGTGGAAGATGGCGGTGAATGGAGTGCATCACCCCCGTGTACCACATCACTGTGCGGGTGAATGATGAGTTAGAACTTCCAAAAGCTATCTTGTTAGGAATTTCCAGCAAAATTGGGGTGCACCAAAACCTAGAGGAAGGATTTCCATCACCCGAGGATCGGTTACTGGGGCTCAACTGCGAGCGATTTGTCCGCACAGAGATTCAAGCTGCTTATTCTGTGGCTTGCCCCACTGCTGGAGACTGCGGCATGCACCAGGAAATGGCGAGCTAGCAACACAGAGATACGGCGCTGCTGATTTTGCGGGCTCCTGTCGTCTGTGCCCTCACTGTGCTCAGTGCTGAATTCTGGGTTGGAGACAGGGGAAGCAAGTGGTCCAGTTCTGTCCTGCACACCAGTCAGACCACCGAGGAAGCCAGCGGCCACCAGCTTGGAAAGCTGACGTCACCATCGCCAGTTTTTGACTGATCTCAGCTCATTCAGTGATAGAACAGTTCTGTGACATTAAGACCATCTTCCATACAGCGGGGAAATCACATACAATCTCTCCCCGGCTTTCCGGGGCATGATTAACAGAGTGAGCGTGACTAGAGGCATGGGGAAAAGGCAAAGGCACCTGACCCCCAACACCTCCCTCCCTCCAGCGGAGAAAACGAAACCTGTTTTGCCAGCTCTAAGAGGAGGGGCTAGCGGAGGGAATCAAAACGATAAGGTGCCGGTTCGCAAAAGCTGCACTCCACGTCCAGGAAACTGCAGGCACAGAGTGTAGTTTGAGCTGCCGAATGGTATCACACGGGATAGACCTGGCTGACAGGAGAAGCCAGGGGACTAGAAACCAGGAATTAACCTAAGCTAAAAGGTTTTGAGAGACACCAGTGGGGGGAGGAGGGAGCAGCCTCACACAAATTGTTTCCTACAGCCAGAGGGAAAAATCTTGGCCTGGAAGGCACAGCACCACCTACTGGAAGCAAAGAAAATAGAAGCATAACAGTGTCCCTTTTTTCCTTTAATTTTTTTAAATTTTTTTTTAATTTTAACTTTTTTTCTTTTCTGCAATTATACTATTATTATTTAAATGTAATTTCTATTTTACTGCATTTTATTATATTTTTTTATTATAATTTCCTTTTCTTTTCTATTCTTTTCTCTTTCTTTCCTCTCTCCCTCTCTCTTTCTTGGTTTGCTTCCTTACCTTTTCCCTATCTTTCCTCTTAAGCATGACCACCCAGATTACGTACAACTTACTAAATGCAAATAGATGAATACTGTGAATAGGTCCATAGTCCCCCTAAAACCTTAACTACCCCCAAGTACTCCTGTCTATTCTCTTGTTAATATCTGCCTGCATTTGAGCAACCCCCCAAACAAGCTAACATATACTAACCTCCATACCATCAAAGCGCCCGACCTCAACATAAAATCCTAAGTTCAAACCTCAATTCTATACATGCCATCAAATTCTGTAGGCCTCTAATGAAACTAATGAATTTACCTTAAATCACAATTAAATCCAACATCTCTAAACATTGTCTCCCAACACAATGGAGAGATATTGGAACTATAAAAACCAAAACAAATCTAAGGAAGAAAACAGAAACACAGGAGTCAAACAGAGTTGGAAAGCAACGTGAGAAGCATGAAAAAACAAGGGAAAAAAGGATTACAAACAATGCAGGACAACTTAAATTCACAGGAGAACATAGAGGCTTCAGAAAAATGGACAGAGAAAGAACTCAAGGCATACCTAACTCACATAGAACGGAATCTTAGAGAAGAAGTTAGACAGCAAGTCCAAACAATGAAAGTGTACTTTGAACTCGAAACGAATGTATGAAAAATGATATGTCAAGAGTTTTGTAATGTTTTGAATAACCAATAAAAAAAATGAAAATGAATTAAATAGGCAAATTCAAATGGCAAAGAACGAGCTATCCCAGGAGATAGAGATTTAAAAAAAAAAAATCAAACAGTAATCCTAAAAATGCAGGAAACCATAAACCAAATTAAAAACTCAAACGAGAGTATTACAAATAGACTAGATCAAATAGAAGTCAGATCATCAGATAAAGAAGACAAAGTGTATCAACTTGAGAAGAATATAGTCAACACAGAAAGGATGCTAAAAAATCACCAGCAGTCTATCCAAGAGATATGGGATGTTATAAAAAAACCAAACTTGAGAGTCATCGGGATAGAAGAAGTTATAGAGGTTCGAACCAAAGGAATGAACAATCTATTGAATGAAATAATCCTAGAAAACTCCCCAGATATGAAAGATGGAATGGATTGTCAAATCCTGGAAGCCTACAGGACCCCAAACATACAAAACCATAATAGACCAACTCCAAGACACACAATTATGAAGATATCCAACATGCAGAACAAGGAGAGAATATTAAAAGCTACGAGACAAAGAAAGCAGATTACATTCATGGGTAAACCAATTAGGTTAACGGCTGATTTTTCATCACAGACGTTGAAAGCAAGAAGATCCTGGAACAACGTATTTCAAACGCTGAAAAATAATGGATTCCAACCAAGAATACTGTATCCAGCAAAATTAAGCTTCAGATTTGACAATGAAATTAAAATATTTCATGATAAACAAAAGTTAAAAGAATTCGCAGCCAGAAAAGCAGCACTGCAAGGCATTCTGAGCAAAACACTACAAGAAGAGGAATTGAAAAACAGCACCCAAAACTAACATTGGGAGGTAACTCAGTAAAGGGAAGAACAAAAAATATAACCAAAGAGGAAAAACTAGCCAAATTAAAATAAATAAATAAATAACCATGACTGGAAGTACAAACAATATATCAATAGTAACCTTAAACATTAATGGCTTAAATTCACCAATCAAGAGACAAAGGCTAGTAACCTGGATTAAAAAAACAAATCCAACAATATGCTGCCTTCAGGAGACTCATATGATAGGAAAAAAATACACAGGTTGAAAGTGAAAGGCTGGGAAAAATCATACCACTCACATGGTCCTCGGAAGCAAGCAGGAGTGGCCATACTCATATTGAGTAAAATCAACTTCAAACCTAAGTTAATCAAAAGTGATAAAGAAGGCCACTATATACTGTTAAAAGGAACCATCCACCAACAAGACATAACAATTATCAATATGTATGCAACAAACAATAGTGCTGCAACGTTCATAAAACAAACTCTCCTCAAGTTCAAGAGTCAAATAGACCACAACACAATAATTATGGGTGACTTCAACACACCGCTGTCTCCATTGGACAAATCCACCAGACAAAAGCTGAATAAAGAAACTATAGAACTCAATAACACAATTAATAACCTAGACTTAACCGACATATATCAACCATCATCAAGTGGATACACGTTCTTCTCAGCAGCACATGGATCCTACTCAAAGATAGACCATATACTATGCCATAGGGCAACTCTTAGTAAATATAAAGGCATGGAGATAATACCATGCACCATATCTGATCACAATGGAATGAAACTGGAAATCAATGATAAAAGAAGGAAGGAAAAATCCT
>NW_026005599.1:106868-127220 GCF_001458135.2 Marmota marmota marmota | reverse complement strand
CCCAATATTTTCAAGTTATTTCAAGAAATAGAAAAAGAAGGAGATCTTCCAAATTCATTCTATGAGGCCAACATCACCCTGATCCGGAAACCAGACTTCAAAGAAAGAAAACTACAGACCAATATCTCTAATGAACATAGATGCAAAAATCCTCAACAAAATCCTGGCGAATCGAATACAAAAGCATATCAAAAAAATAGTGCACCATGATCAAGCAGGATTCATCCCTGGGATGCAAGGTTGGTTCAATATACGGAAATCAATAAATGTTATTCACCACATCAATAGACTTAAAGATAAGAACCACTTGATCATCTCAATAGATGCAGAAAAAGCATTTGACAAAGTACAACATCCCTTTATGTTCAAAATACTAGAAAAACTAGGGATAACAGGATCTTACCTCAACATTGTAAAAGCTATATATGCTAAGCCTCAGGCTAGCATTATTCTGAATGGAGAAAAACTGAAGGCATTCCCTCTAAAATCTGGAACAAGACAGCAATGCCCTCTATCACCACTTCTATTCAATATAGTTCTCGAAACACTGGCCAGAGCAATTAGACAGATGAAAGAAATTAAATGCATAAAAATAGGAAAAGAAGAACTTAAATTATCACTATTTGTGGATGATATGATACTATATCTAACAGACCCAAAAGGGTCTACAAAAAAACTACTAGAGTTAATAAATGGATTCAGCAAAGTGGCAGGATATAAAATCAACACACATAAATCAAAGGCATTCCTGTATATCAGCAACAAATCCTCTGAAATGGAAATGAGGACAACCACCCCATTCACAATATCCTCACAAAAAATAAAATACTTGGGAATCAACCTAACAAAAGAGGTGAAAGATTTATACAATGAAAACTACAGAACCCTAAAGAAAGAAATAGAAGAGGACCTTAGAAGATGGAAAAATATACCCTGTTCATGGATAGAAAGAAGTAACATCATCAAAATGGCAATATTACCCAATGTTCTCTATAGGTTTAATGCAATGCCAATCAAAATCCCAAGGGCATTTCTTGTAGAAATAGATAAAGCAATTATGAAATTCATATGGAAAAACAAAAGACCCAGAATAGCAAAAGCAATTCTAAGCAGGAAGTGTGAGTCAGGTGGTATATCAATACCAGATTTTGAACTATACTACAGAGGAATAGTAACAAAAACAGCATGGTATTGGTACCAAAACAGGTGGGTGAACCAATGGTACAGAATAGAGGACACAGAGAACAATCCACAAAATTACAACTATCTTATATTTGATAAAGGGGCTAAAAGCATGCAATGGAGTAAGGATAGCATCTTCAACAAATGGTGCTGGGAAAACTGGAAATCCATATGCAACAAAATGAAACTGAATCCCTTTCTCTCGCCATGAACAAAAGTTAACTCAAAATGGATCAAAGAGCTTAATATCAAATCAGAGACTCTGCGCCTGATAGAAGAAAAATTTGGCTCCGATCTACATATTGTGGGGTCAGGCTCCAAATTCCTTAATAGGACACCCATACCACAAGAGTTAGTAACTAGAATCAACAAATGGGACTTACTCAAACGAAAAAGTTTTTTCTCAGCAAGAGAAACAATAAGAGAGGTAAATAGGGAGCCTACATCCTGGAAACAAATTTTTACTCCTCACACTTCAGATAAAGCCCTAATATCCAGAGTATACAAGAACTCAAAAATTTAAACAATAAGAAAACAAATAACCCAATCAACAAATGAGCCAAGGACCTGAACAGATTGTATGAAGAGGACATACAATCAATCAACAAGTACATGAAAAAATCCTCACCATCTCTAGCAGTCAGAGAAATGCAAATCAAAACCACCCTAAGATACCATCTCACTCCAGTAAGATTGGCAGCCATTTTGAAGTCAAACAACAACAAGTCCTGGCGAGGATGTGGGGAAAAGGATACACTTGTACATTGCTGGTGGGACTGCAAATTGGTGTGGCCAATTTGGAAAGCTATATGGAGATTCCTGGGAAAGCTGGGAATGGAACCACCATTTGACCCAGCTATTGCCCTTCTCGGACTATTCCCTGAAGACCTTAAAAGAGCATACTACAGGGATACTGCCACATCGATGTTCATAGCAGCACAATTCACAATAGCTAGACTGTGGAACCAACCCAGATGCACTTAAATAGATGAATGGATAAAAAAAATGTGGCATTTATATACAATGGAGTATTACACAGCACTAAAAAATTACAAAATCATGGAATTTGCAGGGAAATGGATGGCATTAGAGCAGATTATGCTTAGTGAAGCTAGCCCATCCCCAAAAAACAAATACCAAATGTCTTCTTTGATATAATGAGAGTAACTAAGAACAGAGCAGGGAGGAAGAGCAGGAGGAAAAGACTAACATTTAACAGAGACATGAGGTGGGAGCAAAAGGGAGAGAAAAGGGAAATTGCATGGAAATGGAAGGAGACCCTCATTGTTACACAAAATTACATATAAGAGGTTGTGAGGGGAATGGGGAAAAAACAAGGAGGGAAATGAATTGTAGTAGACGGGGTACAGAGAGAAGATGGGAGGGGAGGGGAGGGGGGATAATAGAGGATAGGAAAGGTAGCAGAATACAGCAGTCACTAATATGGCATCATGTAAAAATGTGGATGTGTAACCTGTGTGATTCTGCAATCTGTATTTGGGGTAAAAATGGGAGTTCATAACCCACTTGAATCTAATGTATGAAATATGATATGTCAAGAGCTTTGTAATGTTTTGAACAACCAATAAAAAAATAAAGAAAACTACAAACAAACAAACAAACAAAAAAAGAATATTCCACCCAAATAAGTCAAGGGCTCAGGTTTCAGAGGGTGAAGTCTTGATTGGTGATGTGTTGGTCAGCAGTTTGACATCTTGGAAAACCACACCCATCTCAGGTGCTGTGTGGCACCTGAGAGAGAGAGTGAAAAGACACACATACATTGCAGAGCCCAATGAAGCAGCAATTTCAGACCAGTTTTCCTCATATACTCCAATGTGCATAGCTCACACACACAGCCCATGGATGGCTGGTGACATCCTATGAATTAATTTACTATTCTAAAAGCCAAAATTCTGGGTTTCATTTGGTCTGAGGCTCTCTACAGTGCCACTCCAGTTTTTTGTTTGTTTGTTTGTTTGTTTGTTTTCACAGCTGTTCTTTTTCAACCAGAAAGCACACATGACCCAATATGACTGAAGCTCTGAAAAATGGCCAGGAAGTGCTGTACATTTTTGTGCTGTCATCTTTCTTCATTGGTGTACTTTTTAGTTCTCACTCAGAAGAACATGTTGTTTACCCAGATTCTGTGTGCTGCTTTCTAACAGCATGATAGAAATATTTCTTCACCTTACTTTGTAATTTTATTAAACTGGATTTCCTCTCAGTGAAACAATTACTAAAAGCTCTTTAGATCCTGTGAGACTATGATGACCAAATGAGGCAAGTCCAACAAGGTTTTGTTCCTGTACAACATCATATAATCCAACTCTCTTATCACACCAAGACTCATATTTTAATACTAAAGAATTCTATAAGTCTATTTTTTAAAACATGTAATGAAACATAATATTAATTATATTTCTCAAAAATGTTTAATTAAGTATTTAATGCATTCTCATCATGTGGGGTTGTGATGTGTGGTTGGTTACACTCTTAGAGTACAGGCATTTTTGTTATTGCATTGTCAGGGAATGCCTTTTCTATGATATCTGTCCTGCTTTAACCAAATTAGGAGCCATTGGAAGATAAGAGTTCAGCTTCTTCTGGAGCACAAATGCTAGGTTGCCCTATGGAAATTATAACTGTTCAGTCTGTAGCTATCTACATTTTAGTTAGCTACTTTCAATACCAAAATTTGGGTGATGTCTAAAACAGTGATAATAAAGTCTTCATGCAGCTCATTGGGGCCCTTTATTTGCCAGGTATTTTCTGAGGGTCATCCACAGATGTGCATTTCTCACTTATCTGGAAAGAAACATCATAAACCAAAAGAGAAAGCAGATGAACATGTCCATCATAAGAACTACAAACTTTACACAGTTCTTTGAGCAGAATATTGATTTCTAACATGAGTACTGATATATTCTAATATTTGTAGAAATGAACCTAGTAAACAGGGAATAATGAAAAAGCAAGAAAGATAAGGAGTTGTCTATCTTAAGACCAAAGTCTGGCAGCAGGTTATAGTGGGAGTGTCCCTCTTTGTTACTATACAAGACATGCATAGACCACAGGGGTGTTGGAAAACTTGAATTTTTATGTTGGAAAGAATACTGTTCTTCACATTCTACCTGATTTCTATTCATTTCTCAGTGTATTCTCATTTTCTTCAGGGAATCTTTTCTGTAGATCAGATTCCTCTATTAGATCACAAACCTCTTTTCTAATATCATCTGTGTGAAATTATAATGATCTTTTTATGTGTCTTCTCCATTAGTCGTTAAGCTAAAGAACACAAGGGATCTCATCTGCTATATGTGCAGAGTACAGCATATTGTGTCACATGTTTTATGCACTCATTGGTTTAGTGTATAAATAATGCATGTGAAATATACAGCATTCATATATGTAAATTAGTCACATATTTTACTTCTATATTCTTTTATTTCTGACAGATTCTGTTAGCCTGTTGAAAACCCAGAAAGCAGTTTCTTCACTTCAAAGAGTAATAAATCACCAAAAATGTCATTGCACACAGTGTTTACTCATGTTAAAAAAATTCACAACTGGAAAATGAGATTTGTGAGCTTAAAAAGAGGGTATCAGAGTTTAAGCAAGAAATATACAATTGAAACAACAACTCCATGATTTGAGGTATTATATCCTAGATTGAAAGAATAGATGAATCCTTTCCTTTATTCCAGTAGAAATAAGAAGGAGATTTTTTTTAACAGCTGACTTATCTGTTAGCACTTTGCAAGGGAGAAAACTTGAATAAATTATAAAATTCTTACAAATATGATAGTATATTATTAAATGTGATTACTTCTAAAAACTAAGTGAACATTTTTCCCCATCACATTTTTAATGGCTCTATGGAACCCCATCTGCTAGAATTCTATTTATTTAAGCAACAGAATTTGGGATTGTTATTTCTTTATATTTTTAAATTTTATTACAATTAATGTTTCAAGAAATATCATTTAGAAAAAAATCATTTTCTACTCAGATACCATGGCATCTACCTATAATTCCAGCAGCTTGGGAGACAGAGACAGAGGATCAAAAGTTCAAATCAAGCCTCATCAACATAGCAAACTAGTGAGATGCTGTTTCCAAATTTAAAAAAATGAAAAAGGCCTTGGGATCTAGCTAAGTGATTTAGCTTCTCTGGGTTCAATCCCTGGTACCAAAGATCGGGGTGAGAACAAAAGAAAAGAAAAAAATAATTTTCTATATTTCTGTTAACTTTGAAAAATTTTCAATATAGAGTTATTTGGTTAAAGTTGGAAAACTTTAAAAAGATTTCAGGATTATAATGTTGCTCTCAAGAAGTTTGTATTCCACCAATGAAGCATTTTTCACTGCCCTGAAACATGCTTCTATACATTTACAGTTTTTATTCTGATGTTTATGATCAAATCCAGGGTTTTATGAGACTAAAGTGATGTGTTAGTGCTGAGCTACACCCTCAGCTACACTTTTAACAATAACATTCATTAAAAAATGAAATGGAAACTGATTATAAATTATTTTATTCAAATTCACTCTCATCAGAAATTAAATTTGTTCAGATTTCTATATTGAAAGGACACATACTTTTTTATGTTTTTTAGGTATACATGACAGTAGACTATATGTTGATATAAATTTATTTTTGTTATGGATAATATACCATTGTGTGTTTGTGTGTGTGTGTGTGTGGTGTACATATATATAAATATATAATATTTTCTTTATCCATTCATCTGTTGAAGGACATTATTCTTCATTATTGGATTAAATACTAGGTCCTTTTTGTTCAAAAGTGAATTTTAATTTATTTGTAAAATATATAATGATCAATGAGGAAATTTGAAAGTGTTACCATAAAAGAAACATAAAAAGTGTAATAATAGGTATTGGATTTCTTATCCCAGTTTGGGGTTATAGTAATACAAAAGATACATTTTTTATATCTTTATTTTATTTATATGTGATGCTAAGGATTTAACCCAGCACCTCACCCATGCTAGGCAACCACTGCATCGCTGAGCTACAGCCCCAGCCCCAAAAGATAATTATTGAAAGAAGAATATCTGAATATGCTATTACACTGTAAGCAAGTTGTAGGTATACCTGACATATTATATGAAGATAAATCATATTACTTCTGAATTCATAGGTTTGTACACAAACAATAAGTCTTTAAAGCTTATTTAGCTTGAAATTATCTTTTTAACTGGGGAGGATCTATGATAGTGCAAAAATAATCACCTTTAACTTGTCAATTTACCAAATAATTTCAAAATTCCTTTTGTGTAGTATCTACTTTCAATTATGTATGTTTTAGACAAGACTAAAGGAGAAACTAAAAATGTTAAACTGGAAAATCTTCAGAGAACATAGAATTTTTATTAGGATACTAAATCAGCATACAAAGATCCAGAAAATAAAAAAGAAATTTTTGTTTTCTGGCAAAAATCAATTAAAAGTAACCATATTTAACTTCAGATATACCTTAAAAGAAGAAGAGGCAAAGAGAAAAAATGATGATATGTTACATGAAAAAAATAAGAACCCGTTAAAAGAAACAGAATATAACAAAGAGGATCAAGTGAGAAAGCAAGCTGAAATCTCTGTACAATAGATACAGAATTGGAGACTGCAAGAAATCATTTTAATCAGGTAAATGAACCTTCAGTAAAGTTTCAAGTTTTTACTTTATTTCATCTGCATTATTTATAAGGTCACTTTAACTTACTGTATGTGGCCATGTTTCACTTAATGATGGCAATATGGTCTGAGGAATGTGCTGTTTGGCAATTTCACCAACATGCAGTCATCGTGTGTGTACATCCACACACTTCAGACATCTCCCACAATGCCAGGAAATACAGACTTACAGGACCTCCACTTCCATGAAGTCTGCTGTTTCTCAAATCTTTGGTATGTAGGGTGTGAACTACTATTTTGATTTAAAACACAATATTATCTGACTCAAAAATTAAATTATGACATTTATGACAAAACTAGTTACAGCAAAATTAGCATCTGGTAGATGTTCAGCATATGTTTCCTAAATGAAGAAGTTTAGTTTAATAACTAACATAAATACCAATTTAGGGGTTTTTATGTTAAGATACAGACTAAATAGCTCTGCAACTAGTTAAAACATTTTTTAAAAGTGTTTCACAATTACATTTCTGCCTGTATTTAAGAAATGTTTTCATTCACCCAAATTTATCAGTCATTTGTGCAGTTGAAATATAAGATACTGACTCATAAACAATAAATCTACCTTTTAGTATTATTTTTTAATCTTGAAGGTACCATTCTACAATTAAGCTTTTGGACTTCTATCACCTGCTGATATACAGCCAATATCTTGCTGAAATAAATTTGTAGATTTTAGCAGAACAAAATGAAACCTATAGACAATTTCCATGAGACCAGAATTCCAGAATTTATAATATGAAATTTCAGTAATACATATTTACAAACAAAAAGGGTTAGACATATGCAGAAAGAAAATGTTTCCTGAGATATTTTCTTCTGTTTTCAAATGAGTGAGTGTGTGTGTGTGTGTGTGTGTGTGTGTGTGTAACATAGTTAAACAGTAACTATTAAATCATGGAAAAGTATAGAGGGATTTAAATCTATAAATTTATAACTAGAATGCACATATGTTAGAGGTGAGGGTGGCATTTTTTTCCCATTGAATTAAATAATGTTCTTAATTCAACTCTTATTTCTCTGCAGCAATTCCATGATGACTTTCAGAGTAGCCTTATAAAGAGAAAAGAATTTTCATATTTTCCGCAGGAATAGATGAGTTTTCTATGATCTCAAAACCCTTGCTTCTAATAGTAGATCTTCTAGTTTGGGGAAGTGACTTCACTCTCTTATTGTGTTAATATGCATTACTACTCCCACTGTTAAGTAAGGAGGAAAAGTGGGGCCAGTAAATACCCTGGATTTGTGTATCATTTTTCTCACTTTTGAGAAGAGAAAAAAAAAAAAAACACTTTGCTCCAAGTAATCTCCTACTTCAGCACAAAACACCTTTGGAAACAATGGCATACCATAATATGTTCTTAGAAATAAATTACTGGTAAATATTTGTTCCTAATATATAAGATCCATTTATTTGCCTTATTTTATATAGATTCATCTTTCAAAATTCACTGAGATGAAACAAATGCTACTGTGTAGCAATCTTGGGATTTTCTGAGTAGAGCCTTACACATTTTGCCTTATTTGTCATTTTTATTTTGAAACACAGGGTTTCTTTGGTGTTTATCCATTCACAGGACAGAAATAACTGACTTTGTGGATTAGCATTAGAAGCAGAGGCAAAAGACTTGGAGAAATTGTGCAACTTGCCTATGTTTTTAGCCTTATGCTCCTTTTCATAATTGTGATACATTGTTCATTGATGTACATAATGTGTTTAATGCTGTTCCTACATTTATCATTTATCAATAGATGCAATTTTTATTCCTAGCTACAAAATGTTAGAAAAGAAAATATGCTAGGAATATTTTTAGGAAAAGACCTTGGGGAACTTTTGTATGTCTTGGTAGATGTAGAGCTAAGGCTTTTACTATGGGCTGGTTGAATACATAAAGTGTCAGATGGTGAACTTATTTTTCTTAAATTTAAATGTTCTTTTATTTGCCACTGAAGCCATCCCAACAGATAGGTCCATAATAAAATATTTGAGATTTTTAACTGTTTAACGTGTAGATCATATGATCCTAAAAGAGGATCAATGTGAGAAATAGTGAATTAATATTTTTATTGCCTTTTTTAAGGTATACATTACAGTAGAGCTGGTTTTTTATAGTATATAACTTCTTCTATTTAGGATCCCATTCCTGTGGTTGAGAATGTTGCAGAGTTTTGCTGGTCATGTATTCATATGTGAACATAGGGATGTGATGTCAGATTCATTGTACTGTCTTTCCCCTCCCTTCTCAGTCCTTTATTCCCTTTTATCTAATCCAACAAACTTCTATTCTTTCCTCCCCCACCCTTAGGTGTGTTATCATCCACATATTAAGGAGAATATTCAGACTTTGGATTTGGAAAACTGGCTTATTTCACTTGACATGATACTCTCCAGTTCCATCGATTTACCAACAAATGCCATAATTTCATTTTTCATGGCTGAGTCCATTGTTTATATATGAAACATTTTCTTTATCCACTCATATGTTGAAAGGCACCTAGGTTGGTTCCACAGCTTATCTTTTGTGAACAGCTGCTATAAATATTTATGTGGCTGTGTCACTATAGTATCATTTGAGTATATACTGAGGAGCAGAATAACTGGGTCAAATGCTCATTCCATTCTATACTGCTTTCCTGAGTGATTGCTTGGTGCAATGTATGAGTGAGTCTTTTCCACACATTCTCACCAACATTTATTGTGACTTGCATTCTTTATATTTATCATTTTAAGTAGTGCATTTTTCTAATTGCTAAAGATGTTGAACATTTTATTTTCATATATTTTTGAACTGTTTGCACATCTTCTTCTTTGAAGTGCCTGCTCAGTTCTTTTGTTCATTTATTGATTTGGTTATTTGTTTATTTGTTTTGTGTGTGGGAGGGTGTTTCTGTGTGTATGATATATTTTTGAGTTGTTTATATATTCTGGAGATTAATGCTCTATCTGAGGTGTCAGTAACAAAGATTTTCTCCCACTCTGTAGGCTGTCTACTCACATTCTTGATGGTTCCCTTTGTTGTAAAGATACCATCTCATTTATTGATTCTTTATTGTACTTCTTGTGCTTTAAGAGTCTTTTTGAGGAATTCAGATCCTGCACGAACATGATGGAGTGCTGGGCCTGTCTTGTCTTGTAATAGGCCTAGGATCTTTTTTCTAATGTCTAGGTCCTTGATCCACTTTGTGTTGAGTTTTGCATGGGGTTAGAAATAGGGGTTAAATTTCTCCTACTACATATGGGTTTTCTGTTTTCCCAGAACCATTAGTTGAAGAACCTATGCTTTTCCCAATACATGTTTTATAGTGTGTTTTCCTAGTACTAGATAACTGTATATATGTGGGTTTTCTCTGTGACTTCTCTTCTGTTTCTGTAATTTTTTTTTTTTTACATTGGAAAACTAACTAATCACTTAATCTATTCTTTCATTCTGGTGTAATGAAGATTTTTCAATCCTTAATACTTTTTTATAATCAGGAATTGAATGAGGGTGCTCAACAACTGAGATGCATTTCCAGCCATTTATTTATTTATTTATTTATGAATGATTCAGGGTCTCACTGAATTGCTGAAGACTTGCTTTGAACCTGTGATCCTCCTGCCTCAGTCTCCTGAGACACTGTAATTACAGGCATATGCCTCTGGACCCGTCAGTTCTTACATCCTTTAAGTTGTAACTTTCTTTTACTCTCATAGATCCATTTTCTTGAATTAACTTTTGAACTCTTGGGAATTTATATTTCTATAAGCTCAGAAGTTTACATCTAACTTTTATTCAGTGGGCTATCTATTTATTGAAACACTTTCACTATATAAATGTGCAGGTTATTCTTTAATTTCAGTGAAAAATATGAAATAACATTTTATTAAATGCTAGCTAAATGTTTCCTTGGTTTTATTTAGGTTTCTACTAGTGATGGGACAGAGAACAATCTATTGCATCAATATTACAGGAATAAGGATGAAATCTCCATGAAGAGATGGGGAATGGACACAATAAATTATCAGAACCTGGAAAATAAGTGCTTTGAGAATCCTGAAATTTTAACAGAAAAGAAGAGCAGTCTTCCATGGACACAAGAATTGAATGAGGAAACACTTAGGAAAATATTCCAGGACAAAAAACAGTTGGATATTTGGAAATCTCATAGTACACTGGAGAGTGGAAATACCAGAAACAAAAGTCAAATCCCACCCTACCAGACCTGGTACTGATCCACACCATCATGGTGAAAGTCCAACACCAAAAAGAAATCTAGAACTTGCTTTTCAGAAAGCAAGAGATAAAGACCTTAGTTCACAGGAAGAAAATAATACTAATATATCTATCCTAAAAGTTATTTGTGAGATTTCTTCCCAACAGGTTCCAAAGTCTGAAAAAAAAATGACTTAGAAAACAAGCTGTGTCAGACAAGAGGTACTCTGAGAGTAATGACTTTGGCTACAGAACAGGTAAACAGACACTTAAAACAAAGACAGTGCCAACTGAAGGTAATGGAACACGGGTGTCAAAATGAACAAAGAAAAAGGGATGAACACCTCAGAAAGCAGGAAGCTTCTAGAGAGAAGTTACCTAAACTTCAAAGTGAAACTGCATTGTGTGAAGAGCAATTGCATGACTATAAGAACAGAGGTGACAATAAAAAGATGGAGTTATTAATATCCAAACCCAAATTTATTATGTTATAAAAAAAAATAAACTTCAAGCTCGGAATGACAGACATCATCTCATGCTGGAAAACAAATATTTGGAATTAATCAATAAAACCAATCATTTTAAAGAACAACCGGATCAATATGGAAAGGAGAAAGCAGAAGAAGTAAGTATCAAGCAAGTTAACTGTATAAAGAGTCTTCGAAGGAATACTCAAAGTGATACCTGATTATGGCTAAATGTTGAATCTTGATGAATATAAAAGCGTAGATATTATAACTGTCTTTTCTATATCAAAACAGTACAACCTGTTTTCAGCAAATATAATTTAGGCATCATTCACAGCACAACCAATCTGTGTTTGAAGTGCTAAGCCTTCCAATTTCCCTACTCTGATTCTTACACACTGTGTACATATTTTAAAATATCTATAGGTACTCATATGCCAACTAAACACAAAAGACATAGATCAAATGGAATTTAATATTTAAAAAGGAGGAAATTTTTGAAACTTGGTCCTGACAGATCCCTCAATTTAAGAAATTATGTTTCTTATAAAGATTTAAGAGATTGAGTTACAGATTTTTTTGTAGATGTATATGCTGACATTAGTAATATGGTATCAATAATGTTCAAACAATATTTAATTTTGGTGCTGTTAATTCAACCCAAAGTTTACACATATTCTACCAATGAGCTACATTCCATCACTGAATAACAATTTTAATGTGTTCTCGTTGCCGTACTTTAAGATCACAATGAAACAGATAATGGAAATGCTCATACCTAGTTTCAATTAAATTAGTTACTTTGACAGTTCATTCCAGATTTCCCCGTTGAACTGAAATGTAGATTCTGTATTTTGTAATAGACTTTCTTCGCTATTTTTAGATATTTCTAATTGGTAAATTTATTTTTAGTCATTTCAATTCAACTTAAATCTGAAAATAACTGTCCTGATATTTTTTGTTTTCATTCATGACTTGTCCACCTCTTTAAAAGCATCTATATGTCATTGTTGTAAATTGGGACTAGTGTGATGAATTGCAGCAAACGCAAATTTTTTTCATCTGTAATTTATTGCATATATCCATGATAACTTGCTAATCGTTTTCTTCATTTCATGGCCCATTTCCTATTCTGAAAGTTATATAGTGTCTTTAAGTACAAAGGTAATTGTAGCCATCTAAATTTCATTAATTTGGCACTGAACCCCCCATGTCCAGACTAATGAGGGTGCCAGGGCTTATGTACAGCAGGAGTGGTGTGAGTACCAGTGAGACTTCTAAGAGGTATGGACAGGCAGTGAGGTGGAAACTAGGTTACCTAGGGTCTTCTTTATTCTTTGTGAAAATATATTGGAATTATTGTCGCAAATGTATGTATATTGGAATTATTTTAGCAAAGTTTAAAGATGTGAGGATGTGGGGTATTAATTTGAGCTTCTAATAAGAGAGGGATAATAACCTCTGTAGAATTCACCACCACCAATGAGACCTGTGTAACCATTTCTGATTGAGAATTCAGTAGGTTGTTAAACATTGCAACTTTATCAAGGGCAGTATGTAGAGATACAGGGCTTGACCCTGTTATCTAAGGAATGTGATAGTTTTTAGGCAGGAGTACACAACCTTCTGTTTCCCTAAGGGAATTCAGAAATAAACAGGAGTGTACACACATATAAAAATAAGAGAATAAACTGATTATGTAGTGATATTTTTTTCAGAGTAAACATAATTATAAAATGTTATTAATATACTTTTAAAGTGAGCTGAGTAACAAAATCGTTAACAGAAATATCAGGTAGTTGTGAGACTGGTAACATGAAATTACCATTTGTTTCAGAGTTTTCACTAAAAGATTTACCACATTTTCACATAAATTTAAAAGATAAAGACAGGATTTAATGAAGACACTAAGACAAATGACAAGTATGTCTAAAATTGAACATGTCAACTGTAAATCTACATCTACTTAAGTAACAAAAAATGTTCTGAGATAGTAATTTCAATGAACAGCTTTCTTTATATTTTCATTATAATTGATTTTATTATAAATGGGGATCTTTATACTGCATTTATTTCTTACACTTAAAATTGTATTTTGGAATTTTTCTCTTACAAACTCATGCATCTCTTATTAAAATATCTAGTCTGAGGAAAGCTGAGACTTTTTTTTATAAACCAGAAGCTTTTAATGCTATCTCTACTTTCATGTTACAATAAGAAAAATTAAATCAGAGGTACTATTTAATAGAATGTTTCAGAAAATTTTGTTACTTTTACTTTAATTTTTGTGCATCTATACAGAATCTGCAGATATTGATGAATTAATATTTTTAAAAAAAATGTGTACAAAAAGGTTTTTATGCATTTCTCAAAATACAGGTATGTTTTAGGTTATTGTTTAATTATTGAAAAACTTGGGCTGTTTCTTTTTTATTTTATTTTAGATACATTATGAAAGCATATAAATATTTGTATTATTTCTGGACTGATATCCAAACTAATAAATAAAAAATGTTAGCTAAGTTTTTTTTTTCAGTAGATGTCTTAAAAGGCATTTTTATGATATATGTAATGCACATCCAATTCACCCATTTAACATGTAAAATTCAGTGTCTCTTAGTTCATTAACAGAGATATATAACCATTTAAATAGTTAATTTTTAGAACGTTTTCATGTTTTGAAAAGAAACCTGGAACCTCTTAGCTGTCAGTTTTTTAGTTCCTACACTTTCAAAGTCCTAGAAAACCACCAATATATTTTTTAGTTATTTATAAATGTAAACAATAGTAATTTACTCATTTATTTATTTTTATTTTTACATATACATGTCAGTACACTGTATTTTCACATTTAAATGCATGGAATATAACTTCAGATTATTTTATTTATACATAATGTAGAGTTACACAGGTCACATATACATATGTGAACATAGGAAAGTCGTGTCATATTTATTCTACTGTTTTTTCTGTTTTCATTCTCACTCCCATCCCTTTTGTCTAATCCAATGTAATTCTATTCTTTTCTCCCCCATTCCTTACTGTGTGTTCGCATCCACTTATGAGAGAGAACTTCCAGGCTTTAGATTTGGGGGATTGGCTTATTTCACTTAGCATGTTAATCTCCATTTCTATCCATTTATTGGCAAATGCCATAATTTCATTCTTTCTCACAGCTGAGTAATATTCCATTGTGTGTATATGACACATTTTAAATAATTTATTCTTCTATTGAAGGACACCTCCTTTGGTTTCATAGCTCAACTATTGTGATTTGAGCTGCTACAGACATTGTTGTGGCTGCATCCCTGTAGTATGATGATTTTAAGGATTTTTTTTGTGTAAACCAAGGAGTTAGATAAGTGGGTCAAATGGTGGCTACATTCCAAGATTGCTGAGGACTCTCCATACTGCTTTCCAGAGTGATTGCCCCAATTTGCAGTCCCACCAGGAATGTGTAAGTGAACATTTTCCCCACACTGCTGTGAACATTTATCATTACTTGTATTCTTCTAAATTGCCATTCTGACCCAAGTGAGATGGAATCTCAGTGTAGCATTTATGTTTCTCTAATTGATAGAGATGTTCAATTTTTTTTCATATATCTGTTGACCATTTGCATATGTTCTTCTGTAAAGTGCTTTTTCAGTTCCTTTGCCCATTTATTGATTAGGTTATTTGGGTTTTGCTGTTGTTGTTCTTTTGGTGTTAAATAATTTGAATTATTTGTATATTTTGGAGATTAATGTTCAATCTGAGGTGCACATGGCAAAGACTTTCTCACATTCTGTAGGCTCTCTGCTCATATACTTGATGGTTTCCTTTGCTGTGAAAAAATTTTTAGTTTGATCCCAACCCATTTATTGATCCTTTTAAAAATTATTTGTATATAGACAACAGTAACTTTATTTTTTATGTGGTGCTGAGGATCAAACCCAATGCCTCACATGGAAGGCAAGCACTCTACAACTGAGCTACAGTTTCAGAACCTTGTTGATTCTTTTAAAAATATTTTTATTTGTAGTTTGACACAGTATCTTTATTTATTCATATATGGTGCTGAGGATCAAACCCAGAGCTTCACACATGCTAGGCAAGCACTCTACCACTGAACTATCAGCCCCCATTTACTGATTGTTTATATTACTTCTTGCTTTTTGGGAATTTTGTTGAGGAAATTGGCTTATAGTTCCAACTCTAAAATTACTCTGTAATGGATATTTTATACAAGTAGATTTATACAACAGTAAGTCTTTTTTTAAACCAGTTTCTTTGACTTACAAAACTGTTTTCAGGGATCCTTATAGAATTCTGTTTTATGACTATGTCACTTAGCCAGTCATCAGTTGGTGAACTTTAAAATGCTTCCACCTCTTGGCTACACTAGTAGTACATGGCTGGGAACATATATTCACAAGTTAATGTTTGGACATGTTTTTATTACCATGCCTCTTGGTGTTGTCTTCATGAATTGTGCTGATTGTACCATATCTCTGTCATACTCATGTTGTGCTTTATTTATTGTCTGTTTTTATTGACTTTTTCTCTTTTACTCAGAGCTCACATAAAAATAAATTTTTCTTTTTCATGCACTTTTTCTGACTTTTCTTTCACCAACAGTATTTGCATGGTGATTATCTTATTGAGCAATAAATTCACTCAAGGTTAGAGTACTATCTAATGTTCTCACCTATTCTAGAATGAATGGAAAACATTACTGACCAATATTTTTTTAAACAAAATTGTTATTTGATATCAACCAATAATTTTTGTTAATAGATTGACCTGTCAAGACTTTTATTCTATTTCAGTGATAAAACATAAAATTAAATTAACTTAATCCAATCTGTAGAATGTTCATACTTTTGTTAGTATTGGAAAAAACCTTCTATATAGATTTCCCCAACATTTATTATGCCAGAATTGGAATTTATAGATCTGTAATCCTTGACCAAGCTAATATATCATATTATAGAAACTTAATCTAATCATCATTATGCTGGTATAAATTATGTTTTGTTGCAATTGAATTTATGTAAAATTTGTGGTTCAGTTTGTGTCAAATATTTTAAATATCTTATTTTCATATTATGTTATTTCATACTTATTTTATTCAATCAGATGGATGATCTCACTACAAAGATGGACAATATATCTTCAAAGTATTTACATTTGAAAATAAATTATGACTGTTTTATGCAGAACTTTTTTCTTTTTTTTGGGGGGGGGAAGTATACAAGATAAATTTGAAAAAAAGAGAGAAATCAAAAGAAGTTGGAAGAAAATGTTATATACTTCCCAAGGAACACACAGAGCACTAGAGTAAAATGAGGCCAAGGAGTATGGTAGGAATGTGACATTGAACAATTAGCAAGATGGAATTTAGAGGACAAGTAAAAATAAGTACTTCTGGTTTTATAGGCTATCTTATTTATATGCAATGTGTTTTGATTCATTTCATTGTAAACTGTATTTTGGACATATACATTACATGTGTATTCCATAACTCTTGAGGAAAGTTGTGTAGATTTCTAAGAGGAAGAAAACATTTGGTACCCCTTAAAATACCTCAGTTTACATCATTCTTATAGCTAATTTGATCTGAGTAATGATTTTCATTAGATAACTGTTGGATACTTGATAATAGTGGGCATAAATAAAACTATGAGTAGAAAAGAAAAAAATGTGATGCAGAAATATAACATACTTTTGAATTTTTAGGTTAAATTTTTCAACTTTTATATTTTGAATTGATTCTATTATTCTTTAAATTGTCAGATGATCTGAGAACTAACATGAGAATGATTCATGACTGACATCACTGTCCAATGGTACATAGCCAGCCTAGCCTGTGCAAGGGCCTGGGTTCCATTCACAATAGAAAGGAGGAGGAGGAGGCAGGAGGGAGGAGGGGGATAGGGAGGAGGAGGAGGGCAGGGAATGAGGAGCAAAAGGAGGAGATGAAGAACTCAATTATTAGTTCTTATTTAATGTAATTGATACTGAAGTTTTAAGTCTGGCATCTTTTTTCTTCACATTTAAAATTGCTGTCTGAATTTTTTACTCAGAACTTGATGAAATAAATACATAATAATTGGGTTCTAATTTTTAAAAAAATATATTCTTTTTATTTTCTTTAGGCACAATCAGTAGCTGTGTAAATTTCAGAGCTTCAATAATAAGTCAGATGGAACTGAAAATCAGAAATCTGGAATTTGAACTGAAAATTCTAATAAATACAACTGAAAGAGTATAGGCACTTCTATATAGAAGAATCCAAATTCCAAAAGTATGTCAAAACATAGACTGAAAGAGGGCAACTTAGTCTCCTTAATTTGTTTTTATTGCATAACTTTGAGACAGGTTCATGAGATCAGTAGCATGCAAAAGTAACTAGTTAATATAATTTGTGGAATTAATGTTAGGAAAGTTTATCTTTCACCCACCTTTTCATTTTATGTCTGGAAGCAAACTATCAAGCCTTCTTCCACTAGTGTTCTCCTATATGTAATTTGGTCTATTAGACTTTTAGTTAAGTATTTTTGAAGTTTTGTAATTCAGATAGTTATATTGAAACAAAACTGCTTCTACGTGGAAACAGGAACAATTTTTGAAAGATTATAACTTAAACCTTAAGTGTCCAGTGTTGCTATAAACTAGACTCTGAGCACATTCTAATTCCTGATATATTAACTGCTTTTTATTTTAATCTTTGATATTATCCTTGCATGTACCTAGAGACAAAATGTTCTACATAGTTTTTCCTCTCTACATTGTAATACTTGTGATGAAGGGAAACATAATCACAGGGATGAAGGGAAGTATAACTGCAAAGTGGTTAAAAATATTCTCATAGTCAGTGTTGGGGCCTGTAAATGACAGAATAAATGGGCAGGAGTCTCTTGAAGCCCTGGTAACAAATTCATGAGCCAACTTTCTTGGCAGTAGCTTTAATCTATCTTGATCACCAATCCAGCTATCTTGTTCTGCACCAGTGGTTGTTGCTCTGAATTGTCTCAGTGCCAAATGCTTAATTTACCTAGGTAATAAGTAGAATATGCATATAAGGTAGTAAATGCTTGAAAAAATCTTCAAGGAATATTCTTTAAGTCTTTGAACTGGTTCACAAAATATGAATCTTTCTAGCCTTAGTAAAATGTTCTAGTTGCATATATTTAAGGAAACCAACATAATAAAATGGCTTTTGTAGTCAACTAAAATAATGTATACATCATCTGCTATATTTGTCTTTAAAATACCAATATTTCTAAAGGCTTCCTCAAGAGTCTTCCAAGGAGAGTCTTTCAAGAAGGCAGCATTGTTACCTGCCACACCATGCATCTCTGATTTCTGTCTGTTTTCCACATACATTGCTTTAATTGCAAGTTTGAAGCCCCCTAGAAATATGTACACTGCTTTAGAAAAATTACGAACCCATAATTGCATGCACTACCTCTGTTCTGATTCTTTTCAGTGTTGTGCCCACTTACTTAGAATTTCCACCTACTCTTTTTAAAAACATATTTTATTTAATTGTAGATGGACACAATATTTTTATTTTGTTTATTTATTTTATATCGTGCTGAGGATTGAACCTAGTGCCTCACACGTGTAGGCAAGTACTCTACCACTGAGCCACAATCCCTCCACTTACTTTTATGACAACTTATTAAATTATTCTTTTATTTGATGAAAATTTAAAAAATGTTTTTATATATAGATAAAATTGAGGTTAATTTTGACATAAGGATAAAATATAATGTGCTCTAATTCAGTGACCAGTACTTCCACTTTATCTCCCCTGCTTCATCCCTGTGTTCTCTTTCTTGTGTTCTACTGATCTTATACATATTTGTAGTTTTTAAATGTTTTTTTAATTATACATTATGGATACACATGAAGATGAAATTCATTGTGGTATGTTCATATGCATACACAGAAAAAAATTGATCAGATTCATTCCACTATTCCATACTGAGTGTTGTCCCCAACTCCCTGGGTTGGGTTGGGTTAGTTTTAGGGTTAGGGTTAGGGTTGCATTGTGTAACAGGAGCCCTTCAGTACAACCAGGTGATTTTCTTTATACTAAGACTTCATTTGATCGAGTCAAATATTATTCCAGCAATGATGAGCTATATATTTTAGAGCTGAAAAAAAACAATATTCAACTATTTTGAACCCATTTGAAGATATTTCTATAATATTTGAAATTTTTTTATTCAAGGGTAGTATTGCAACAATGAAATATCTGCTTGAAAAATGAACAAGTTAAAGATAGCATCTTGCTTTCATTGTGTGTCATTGTTGTTAGAATACCCATTTTAATGCACATTGGTTTAGAGATTCCATGTTATTTCCTTTTTTTTTTTTTTTTTGTAAAAGGGATTGAACTCAGGGGCACTCAACCATTGAGCCACATCCCCAGGCCTATTTTGTATTTTATTTAGAAATAAAACACAAAACTCAGAGTCTCACTGAGTTGCTTAGAGCCTCACCATTTCTGAAGCTGGCTTTGAACTCAAGACCCTCCTGTCTCTATCTCTTAAGCCACTGCAATTATAGGAATGTGTCATCACGCCCTGCTTCCATGGTCTTTTGATCATCTTCTTAGCACACAGTAAAGTCGTGCATACCTGTGGAAATGTGGCATCAGCCTTATTCTTTTATTTACCATTTAACCTAAAAAAATCACAGGATTACAAATCTAAGCTTTAAAAAACAACACTGAAATTAAATATTGTGACATAAATAATTTTAATATATAAATTATAATGAAATTTAATAGCTGATAT
>NW_026005599.1:27337-106852 GCF_001458135.2 Marmota marmota marmota | reverse complement strand
TATATATATATATATATATATATATATATTAGTTTCTTCACTTATATGAATACCTTTCTGAAAAAATGAGAGAATCAGTTTTGAAGTGCTTCAGAGTCATGAAATTGGATGACTATGTACAAAAAGAGCATGAAATTTAGTTGTTGTGCATGATGCAAGTATAAGTTGTTCTTATTAGTTCTTACCAGAAAAATGAGATAATTTACTATTTACAAAAGAATGATACATTGTGTATGAATGTAGACACAATGCAAAGGGAGACTTTGGGGGCCAACTCTTTTTCCATAGTATTTCTTGGAGAAAGTGATGTTTCTTTTTTACTTATTCATAAGCTAGTTTATTTAAAAATTAATCTAATAGTTATACATTTCCTGTGGAACATTAATTTGCTATATCATGATAGCATTAATGAGAGAGTTTAAAAAACACTCTTCTATCAAGATACAAAGATATGTCTCCTTAATCACTGCAGAATTCCACAAAAGAGGAAAGGAGAAAAATACTAGAGAGGAAGAATGATAAATTATTTTATGTGCGTCTGTGAATATTCCATAATCAATTCCACTATTATGTATAATTAAATGCACCAGTAAAAATTTTGTTTAAAATAATTTCCTTGAAAAATAGAACAGAACAAGAGAAAGACAGGAATGAAAATTCTGTCAGTCAAAATCATTTCTTTTTCACATCAAAAGTGTAAAGGAGTTGGATGTCACCTTATTGTTATCACAACAACATACTTACCATGTTTAATAATCTATTTTAGACTCTTTGGGGGGAATTAGGAAGAAAACAGCTTTTATACAAAGAACACTCTACATGGTGATATTTATATTAAGAGTTGGAAGTATTTTCACACATTTCTCATACAGTACACATCTAAAATGAGCCAAATGCTTAAAAAATGCTAGTCGTTAACTTCTGAGAAGAAATCAATTACAATTAAAGAGCTATGTATTTTTTTTTCCAAGTCTGAAAATCAAAATCAAAGACCTTAAATTTGAAACTGCCCTTGTTTTTTTTTTTTTTTTTCTTCTTCTTTCCCACTATGAAACTGTCAGCCTATAGGCTGAATTTTTTTGTGAGAAAAAAAAATGGCATCACCCATTTTCTGTTGTTTCTGGCCCAAAACCCATACTGATCTAGTAACAGTCATGCATTTAAAATACCCTGTCCTGACTCCATCATTAGTTTACATTTTTCCCTCAAGAAAAGTATGAAATTTCTTAGCCAAAAATTAAAATACTCAAATCACTTGGATTTTTGTCAGGTTATTAAGCCTGTCTCCTCTCACTTGCTTTACTGTCACTTTGCTCTAGATTCTAGTGACACTGTTCCACTGTGATTCCACAAGTGTTCTTTCTCATCTTGGTGTCTGCATGCACCTCTTACCTCTCTGTCACAATTTCTCCTTTTCCTTCAGATGTTAAGTCACATATAACTTCCACTAAAGGACCTAAAACACTGAAACAAATTTGGGACAGAAGTCCCTTCTAAGTGTTCCAGTAGTATCCTGTTTTATCCCTGTCATAATGCCAATGACTCTGTATGGAAATTGCCTGCTTGCCTGCTTTTCAAGCTATGGTATATGACTGTTGAGGGGTATGCATTATCATCTCCATGTTGTCATTCCAGTACTTGCCAGAATACCCTAGAATATGGTTTTCAAATTTATGCATAAAGGGTGGAAAACCCAAAGCTCTGATACTTGGTTATAATGATAACTGGGTATGAAAATATGGGTATATTGCTTTTAAATTTTGTACTGTGGACCTACATATCTACTTTTTCATTCTTATAAACAATGAAAAAAGTTCTCAACTTCTTCACTGATTCATAATTATAAAATCTCTGAGGCAAAAATATAATTATTTTTCTCTTCACTTGCTGCAGAATTTGAATCCTGACCATGGGAGCTTCTGCTTTAAAAATTACTAATAAGCCAAGACAAGATGTACTTTTGGAAACATCATAAGGATATACAAAGATTTTAATAAAAATATATGAAAGCTAATATTGTGTTCTTTAGACTGTTAATATAATATTTAAATTGTTTATGAAATGTATGATATAAAAATTATTGAAATGGATGTGTGTATCATATATATGATGAAATATTCAAAATATTAAAATTATTTACATCTATAAGAAAATTTGAAATGCAATTGCAAACCCAGTTTTTACTGAAATGTGTTTTCAAACTCTCTAAATGCTAGCATTTAAGCTCAATTCAACAACCAAATAGTCAACACTAATAGATCTAAATATCACATTAATGATGGATTATTTGTATTATAAAAATATATCACTGAATATGGATCCAGAGAATTAGGCAACATTATTTTGGTATACTGGTTACTATTATATTCACTAGTGGATAAATGTATTAGAATTATTATTCTGCCATCAAACATACAATCTTTAATATTTTATAATTTTAATTTGAGGCACTGACTTAAGAATTTTTCCTAATAAGAAACAATATTAGCTTAATGTTGTTTTTTTTTCCGTTTCCCTTTGTTTACATAATCTTGGGAAATAATAGTAAATTTACAGGTTCTAATATAGAGTAATTTTGTCTGCTGAAGCATTTTAAATTTAATTGCTAACATATGCTATCATTCATGATATTTTTAGTATTTTCTACAAGTCAGAACATGCTAGATAATGGCAATACAACCTTCATTCATTATGAATGAATTTTTCAAATATTAACAAGTAACAGCATACTTGTTAATCATATCAGTTTCATTATAAAGGTTATTTTGTTATCTAGCATGTTCTGACTTGTAGAAAATAATAAACATCATGAAATATGGCATATATTAGTAATGTACCTTAAAATGCTTCAGTGGACAAAGCATTTTAAAGTAAATTACTAATATATGCCATATTAGGAGAACCTATAACTTCACTAATATTTTCCAAGATTTTATAAAGAGAAAAAGGAAAAAAAAACCATTATGCAAATGCTGTTTTTCAAATCAATACTCATACATTCTATCATAATGCCTTCAACCACTTAATCTTCAGATTATTTTCATGTTTTTCTAGTAGCCTGATATTGTTCTTTATAAAAAAAAATATTTCATTCAGAGACATAAAATTATCTTAATTGTTGTATTTTATAGATGCCTTCAGATTTAAATATTCCTTAGTCTTTTCTTAACTTTCACGACCTTGAACCTTTTCAGGGAGAAAGCTCATAGAATGTGCTTAAGATACATTCTCTGGTTTCTTTATGATTGGAACGAGATTACATGATTTTGGCAAGAGTATCACAGAATCAATTCTGTGATTTTCTCTTTGAATCACATCATGTGACCTATAATATCGTCATTACTGCTGATGTTAATATTAGTCATTAAGGTGTATTTTCAGGATTTTACTTTGTAATTATTTTTTGTGGGGAAATAGTTTGAGACTATAAATATCTTTGTTAATTATTCACCACAAAATTTATTCATTTATTATACCTATACAGATTCATGGTTTATTTTATTGAGTATGCTGTTACTTGTTAATATTTTAAAAATTTATTTTTCTTTAAGAAATGTTGTATTTTGACAATCTCAGATTTATAGAAGATTTAAAACAGTAGTGAAAAGAATTCTGAAGAAATATTCCCCAAATGTTACTATTTTGTTAACTGGTTTTATCTCTTCTTTTCCATTTCTAGATAAGTATAGGTACATAACAGTTTTTATCTGTGAGCCATTTGCAAGATGCACACAATGTCTTTTTATTCCTAAATATTCACATTTTCTAAAAATGAGAAATTATCTTCTATAAATATGGTGCAATGATCAAAATAGGGAAACTGTATTATGAATGTTCACTCTACAAATCTTATTCAAAATTTGACGTTATTTTAACAATTGTCCTTGGAAAAAAATAAATAGAGTTTTGGGAAATTTGAATATCAATTATCCACTGTGTCCAGTGGTCTTTTTCTTCTATTTTTTTTTTTTTAATCTGGGATGGTTCCTGAGTATCTATGGGCTATTCATGACACCTATTGATTTTTGAATGGTGTATTTCAGTAGTAGTTCTGTAGATTTTCCTTCAATTTATAATCATGATGATTTCTCATGAGTGGATTCAGGTTATGTCATTAGAGGAAGACCATCATGCAAACAATGCCTAGTTCTTACACTAGAGCATATTCTGGAAGCACTGACAAACATGGTAAAAAATTATGATCAGCCTCTAGTAATTTTGGACATATCCTCTAGGATCTAGAGTCAACCTCTACTTAAATGTAAGCACATATCTGGGGCTTCAATCACACAGGCAGAAGAAACTATGGAGATATACAGTGTCACTTGGTTCCATCTCTGGTTATTTATTGACTAATTATTTGGTTAAGTAGTATCTGCCAGGTTGGTCCATGGTAAACATAGTATTTATTTACCCTTTATATTTCATAAAAAATTTGTGTGGAGATACTTTGGGAGTTTATAAATATATCCTTTGTCCTTAAAATTTCACCCACTAGAATTAATATTTCATTGATGATTCCTCCTTGTGTCAAATTATTACTATTGTGATAGCCAAATGATGATTTTTTTCATTGATTCTACATAACCAAAAATAGCAAAACCAACTAAAAGTGGGCAAAAAGAAAAAGCTTATCATTATGGTACTCTCACACCCCAGACAGATGTAGACAGCAACTGCAATTTCAAGCTGATTACACATTTTTTGATGTGTCCAATTCATCCTGGAGTACATTTGACTTTCTTGCACAACAAAATGTTTCAAGCACATCATTTATTTTCTTGTTCCAGAGCTAGAATTAGCTGGAAGCTCTGTTTTCTGTTAGAGGAGAAATATCTGACCAGTATTTGTGGTGGTTTTCATTATTACCTTTGGGGTTTTCATGTTAAGGACATGTATCGTATCTATAATATAAAAATGTGTATTTTTTTCTTTTTCATACTTTTTTAGTTGTTGATGACCCTTTATTTTCTTTATTGATGCACGGTGCTGTGAATAAAACCCAGTGCCTCACTCATGCGAGGTAAGCCCTCTGACACTGAGGCACAACCCCAGCCCCAAATGTGTATATTTTATATTAAAAAAAAACATGAAGAAGGATCTTTTGCATATATTCTGATTTTGTCTGTATATATTCATATATAAAAAGATGTATACTGATAAATTGCATATACACATGTAAAGAATATTTATTACATAATTTCTTAGAAATTGTCTAAGTACTCTTTAAGAATTCTGTTTTTATATCTGTAAAATAATGTAGTATGTAATCATTTTTGAAAATAAGGTGAGATTTATAGAATATGTATTATTTCAAATACAAAGCATATTTAAAGCTCTATTTTGTTAACACATCTTAAGTTCATTTTGTTCTAATACTTCTAACAACTTGCCAAGTTGCAGAAAGAAGCTGGCTGCCACATTGGCACTCTACCTGGTTACAGAAATTGTATTCATAATTAAATTTTAATTTTCATTACCAGTTGATAAGTGCTCAAAATATTTGACTCTCAAATTAACCAGAATGCTGCTGGTGAATTGCACATAGAGTTCGCTGTCCCACCAACCTGTCAATATATTTGGTGATATTAAAATTATACCAATGGAATTTGCAAAATATTTCTTCAGAGGATCATATAATGAAGACTTTAAGCTTTGTGAACCAAAAATTTTCTGTAGTCATAGCCTCAAATCTGCAATATATAATAACTGAATGCCTGATGGCATTCCAATAAAACAATATTTTCAGGGTAAGGTTGTGAGGCTCAGTGGTAGAGTATTTGCATAGCAAATACAAAGCCTGAGGACAAATCTCAGCATGGAAAAAGAAAACAACAATAGAAACACTTTATTTGTCACACTTTATTTCCATAACCACGACCTCACTCCCCACTCCCTCACCATCTTCACCATCTAGGTGCTTGACAGGGAAGTGTTCTCTGGGCAGATCATGCTTCTGGTGATGAGATACTGTCCCAGAAGGGGCTAAAAAGTGATGAACCAGGGAGAGCAGGGGTTCACCCAGCTGAATCTAATCCTCAACCTCAGCATGGAACTCATACCCATCTCATCAAGTATTCTGGCCTAGGAGGGGTCTGAGGCCTGTCTGCACACTAGTCAGGCAAGGGAGTCTGGGTTCTTCCTGAGGAGCATTTGCTCATTTCAAACTCACTGTTCAGCCTTCTGGGAGCTACAAATGGCCTTTATCAAACAGTCCAGGTGTGTACTTGCTCACCCCAGTCTCCAAATATACCTTTTATTTGCCCAGAGTGACTGTTGTCCACTATTATTATTTAATTAGTAATCCATGCAGGACAGACCAGGAGTTGCACTTTCCAGGACAGAAAAAAAAGGTGGTGAGATGTTTTTGACATCTTTCAGTATTGCCGTTTTCCCAAAAAGTGAGGAGGTGGAGTCTGGCTCCTCCAACTGGACAAATGGGCAAACACAGTGCTATTTCTGCAAGAAGTCTTGTACCTGAAGACCTGACTGGAAGCTGCAAGAAGCACAAAATAAAACCAGAACTTGTCACAGGACTCTGTACGCGGGTGTTTTGGTATGTTCAGAGAATCTCAGAACCTGTGGAGACTTACCTATACAACTGGAAGTTAGTGTCCACTCTCTCTCTCCTTATTTCTCTCATTTCTGCTGCTATATTTCATGAAAACAAGGAAGAAAAACAGTTTTTCCTTCTCTGATTTTTCCATGACTTTCTACTCCTTTTCCCCTTCATTTTCTCTATGGGAACCTGACTGTGTTTAACAAGGTTAGTCCACATCATGTGCCCATAGGGGACCCAACAGCTTCAACATTTGGAACAATTTTTTCCATCAAGAATAGGAATGAATGAGGAGCTAAATTGGTGCTGACAGTGTATCCTGAGATATCTTTTCCACATTTGGGGCCTTGGGCTCACCTAATGGAGGAACCACAATTGAGATTAAAAAAAAAAAAACATGGGCTCTCTGTGCTTCTGCTTCCTGTTTTCTCTGTTTCTTTAGCTAAGTCACTTCTACCTCTGGACCTAAGGTCATCAGGTGTGAAGGAAGGGTGTTGGATTGTGCATTCATTGTCTGGGCTGTCATAAACAAAGGACTACAGACCGGGTGGCTTACACAAAGGAAATTTATTATCTCACTATTCTGGAAGCCAGAAGTCCCAGACCTAGGGGTCAGCAGTGTTGGTTTCTCCTGAGGCCTCTCACCCTACTTACAGGTACTCTAAGCATCTTCCCTGTGTTCACAGAGTTTTCCCTTGCAGTTTACCTATGTACTAATAATTTGGGGTTTTTTTAACTTTATTTATTTATTTATTCATTATTTATCTATCTATTTATTTATTTATTTATTTATTTATTTATTTATTTATTTATGTGTTGCTGAGGATTGAACTCAGGGTCCTGCACCTGTGAGGCAAGTGCTCTACCACTGAGCAATAACCCCAGCCCCGTAATCTTTTCTTATACTGATAACTTGTATTGGGCCAATTCTGATGACCTCATTTTACTTAAATTATCTCTTTAAAGACCCTGTCTCCAAATTATGAGATATTGGGGTCATGACTTTGACATCTGAATTTTAAGGGCATGGAATTCAGTCAATAACAGACCAGATCAGCATTGCCCAAAGCATGGGCTGCTGCTACTGGTGAAGATGACTTCATGTCAAAAGAGAAATAGAACTTGGAGAACAATCCATTTTTCTGAGTACTTGAAGAAATAAGTGTTCAGCTTGATAGTAATGTGTCTTTAACATCTTTTTGACACTTACTGGTACAAATGGAAAGCAGGCTGCAGGCACAGACCCTTAGGTGGTAACCATAAATGTATTGGTTACCTATTGCTGTGTGACAAATCACCCTCAAACTCTAAGTCCTAAAAAATGCACCTTTGATATACCACAGTTTCTAGGTTCAGGAACTCGATAATGACTTAGGTGGGTGTTTCTGATTCATGCTCTCTCCTAAGGTTGCAGTCATCTGAAGGCTTGACTTGTACTTGTACATCCACCTCTAAGGTGGCTCCCAGTTGTGCTGGCAGTTGGCAGGAGCCCTCAGTTCTTTATCTTCCAGGCCTCTGCCCAGCCTGCCTGAGTATCTTCACAGTGTGGTGGCTGACTTCCTTCAGAATGAGCAATAGGAAAAACCAGAGAGCAAGATGGTAGTAGCATTTCTTATATTTAGCCTTGGAAGCCACTTTCATAGAACCCTATTAGGACTCTGTGGAATGAGTAGGATACAGCTGAGCTTTATTCGTTGTAGAAAGATCTCCACAAAGGCATAATTATCAGGGATCACTGGGAGCATCTCAAGACTGGTACACTAGAAATTTATAAATTTTATCTTCTGCATTCTTTTGAGTGGCATGCTGTCTGTGTTATTGTATAACCTGCTTTTCTTTACTCAATAATATGTTTTTGAGATCTACATTTGTATAGATCTGATTCCTTCATTAATTTGTGAGTATATGCCATTTTTCTTTATCCTTTGCCCTATTAATTGTCATTTAGATTGTCTCCAACTTTTGTTCTTATAACAATGAAAATCTTTGTACCTGCCCTAGGATAAATAATGAGAAGAGAAATTGCTGGGTTGTAGAATGTGTATATCTAATTATCAATTGCCCCTTAAAATAGTCACATGGATTTCACAGCTATCCACAGAGTAGGAATGTTTCCATTTCTCTTCGATATAACCAACTCTCCCTGTAGCCAGGAATTTTAAATGTTGCCAATCTGAAACATAAAAAAAATATATTTTTATTATTTTTATTTGTGGTTAAAAAAACACATCAAATTTCCCAATGTAGCCATCTTTAAAGTGACCGGTTCAGTAGTGTTAACTATATTCACATTGTTGTGGAACAGATCTCTAGAACTTCTTCCTCTTGCAAAACTGAAACCCACATTCATTCAATAGCTCTCCATTTGCCTTCTTCAGTCCCTGGATGCTATAATTCCTTTTGTTGTAAATTTGACTACTTAAGATACATAAAGATGTGTATATAGTACATATTTGTATTTTTTGCATCTGGCTTTATCTCAGTATAGTGAACTCTATGTACATCTAAATTGTGGTATGTGACAGGATTTCCTCCTTTCCAAGTTTGCATAATAATTCATTGTATGTATATGCCATATTTTCTTTCCTTATTTGTCTATAGATGGAATTTTATGTTGTTTCCATACCTCGGCTATTTTGGAAAATGTTGCTATATACACAGGTGTATAATTTTTTTTTCAGTTCTTCCAAACATATATCCAGAAATAGGATTGATGGGCAACATGGCAGTTCTGTTATTGATTCTTTGATGAACCTTTATGCTGTTTTCAAGTGCACTCACCTTTCTACATTACTACCCAGGGGACAAATTTTCCAATTTCTCCACATTCTCATCAACACTTGATATTGTTGTGCTAACAGTACCACTCAACATTTTGATTATACCTTACCAAGCACCAGTGGGTTTGGGCATCTATACACAATCCCTTTTGAACAATGGGAAATTATAGTTCTGGGAAGTTAAATCCCTTGTCCCAGAGTACAGGGCTCATCAGTGATAGAGCTAAAGTAGAAGTCAGGGTCGTGGCCCACAAAGCTATATGCATCAATATGTCACCCTGCCCTCAAATTTGCAGTGATTCTTTAAGAAAAGAAAGTAAGGGAGAAAGAGCTGCTCCATGCTTCTGAATTCCTGCCTTTTGAACTCCACACGAGTAGAGAACCTGCCAAGCATTGTTGTTCTTGGACATGTGGGCTAAATGGCCTTTGCCTCCACCTGGAAGGAAGCGGCATCCAACCTAATACCCCAGATGGGAAATGTGTGACCAGAAGATTAGCTCCATTGTATGGGGCTGGATGCTTTCCACCAGCATTGTTTATGGGATACATTGTTTTTGCAAAGTTATTTGCTCCAGTAAATCTCCAAGCTCTTGAGGCCCCCTTGCCATGTAGAGAGTAAGATTTATGGGTAACAGGGAGTGTGGGCAGGAAAGGTTTACAAAAGAACAGATCCTCTGGGAGACTTCTGGAGTTCCCTCAAAAAGCAAGATTGTGGCCCTATTTTGTTTTATTTTTGAAACTGGATGTGCCAACGGGGTGTTGAACTTTTCCTTACCCTTGGTTGTGAGTGTCGATATTGTTGTGTTACTGTCTGTATTCCACATCAGCTCACCTCCGCACATTTCCATGTGTGTTGCTGCGGTTTTGAGACATTTCCTTGGTTTTGTTTTCCCTGGTCTTCCTGCCAGAAATGTCATGCACCTAACAGCACATACATGTACACATTTGTTCTGAATCAACTAGCAGATGGTTCCTGTAGTGCCCAAAGTAAACACTGCCCATTCAGAGGCCATCCATGAGGCACTGCTCCTGGGGTGGTCTCAGTGCTGTAGTTCTGTGACAGAGAATGCATTGTGTCTGGCATGTCACAGGATTGTCAGCTGCTAACATGTGCTGTCTCTTCATTGTTCTCTCTTTCTATACACCTACCCAGTCAGATAGACTGCCCCATCACTGGGATTTTCATACTGTTCTCAAACCTCAAGAATTAGGCCAGGCTGTCTGATAGAGAAGGATGCAGAAAGCAGGAAGAAATATCAGGCTTCTTACCTCCTCTGAGCCTCAGTGTTCTTCCCTGCACAATGGCATAATGTCACCCTGGAACCTGATAATCAGGTAGTCAAGCATATCGATAGCTAAAGAACTTAGAACAATGCCTGGTACCTGGAAAACACTTAATAAATTGCTCTTGTTGTTTCATTGGTCTAGACCCTGTGCTAGGGATGCAGGAAGATTAAATGAGATGTAACCTTGTCTCTAAGAACTCAAGGTCAAGTGAAAACCACAATGAACCATCTAGTATATGGGGGGAGGGGTAGAGAAGAGTGCAAAGTGGGCACTTATACCTGATGAGGGTATCAGGGGAGTCCTCTTGCAGAAGGTGATATTCAAACTGAGGCTGAAAAATGACTGCCTTTGCTACTTAGGCAATACCACCAAAAGCACATCAGAGCCTTGCTTGACATCATTGATGTCTATGACTCCCATAGTCCCTCACTTAATCATTCATTCATTCATTCATTCAATCAGTCAACTAAGTATCCATGAACACCTCCTGGTGACATGATACAACTTGAGCATTAAAATGAAGCTTGTCAATCTTTTTGCAGTCACTGAGTCCCCTCCCTGGTCCCAGCTGGCTCCAGGCACAACTGTGACAGTGTCCATAGGAAGCCAAAAGGATGGAAGGGATGGAATTTCACTGTCTAGCCTGTGACCTTTGCCAACCTGCTCCATGGCTCTGTCCCTCATCAGTTCTGTTAACACTGGGAGGTTACCTCAGTTCCCATTGGAAAAATGAAAATATTGAGGCCCAGAGACAGTTGTGTATTTCCATGGTGCCTTCCACTTTGTCTAGGAAACCTGGAGGAAGGCAGTATCTGCCATGGCAGGACTCATCATAAGCACGCTCTCCCCACAGCTTGAGTGTGTGGAACTAAGCTACTTCTGGAGGTCTGTGACTCCCCAGTATACCTCTCAGAATAAACACTCTGTTGAGAGCAACTAGAACTTGCATGGGAATGGTTACTCCATGACCCATGTTCCCTTGGTTCAAGAGGTCTTTTCACCAAAAGACTTCATTGTTTCAGAATTTCTTCCTCTTTTCTAGTTTCACCAAGATGGTATGGGGCTGTGGAAGGGAATCCAATGCCTCAAGCTACTGCTCTGTAAGCCCTAGCCAGTCCCCGGGGCAGTGACCTCCTTGCCCTCTGTCACTGGCTCAGCAGGCTACAGTTGCAGGGCCTACAGCTGCTGGACTTCTGGACAGTGATGGTCCACCCAGTCCACTCCTGGCACCTCCCAGTTGACCAGCCCTACCTTTCTGGTGCTAATTTTCTGCTAGAAAACTTGTTGCCCCACCCATTTTCCCTTGGTCATCTCTGGTCACCTTGTAACTTTCAGTCTCAGAGCCACTTCACCCCTCCCACAGCAACTCCTGTTAGTCTCACTACCACAATCAGTTCCTTTCTGTGTCCCTCTTCAGGACACATGGACCTTTCTAGAAATTTCTGGATGCAAACTCCAAACCCTCATTCTGCCTAACCATACTGTATGCTGATTATATTTTGACATTGTCCCTAGTCAGAATTTCACATAGAAAATGATGCCAAATCTTCTCTGCTTCTCACTTTTCCATGCCCTCTATCTGAAATCTTTTGCTAGGAGTTCTGCCTGGATGCACATCTAAAATCTGACCACTTCCCCACCTGTCTCTCCTTCTTCTTCCATACTCCAGGCTCCACTGGGCTGGAGAGGGGCTAGCCTTTGAAACTGCCAGAGAGGTGACCCAAGGGAAGATGCCAGATGATCAGAGAACATATGGTGGCAGGTATCAGAAAATTTTACCAGCTACCCTGCCCATTGAGGTTCTTGAGAGGATTAAATGGCATTGTGCATATATATGCTATCTGTTCAAATAAGAATAGACCAGAAGAACAGATGGCTTGGATTCACATCCGACCTTCACCAGCAGGAAGCTGTATGACATTTGACATTTCATTTAAACTCTCTAAACCTCAGTGTGCTTGGCTGTGAAATATGAATAACATTAACCCTCACCTCACTGACTCCTGGGTTGAAATAACATGTCTGAGTCCCACTCACACATGTGTTTGGATGCGAGTGACAAAGTTTGAATGCCAGTTTTGGAGGGATATGTGTTCTTTGGTGCCACCCTGAATAAAAGTGAGTTTTTGTTCTAGTAAGGAAGAAGGAAATAGATGCAGGTTAGGTTCCTAGCAAGTGTCCCTGACCACAGTTGGTACAGTTATCTCAGCATAGTGCCTAGTACAGAGTAAGTACTGGAACTATTAGCTAGTGGCAGTAATACTGATCATGAACTAAGCCACATGGGATCTAAAATTTTGAATTAGTGTCTACTTGGTGGCAAGGCTATTATGAAAGAAAGTCAGTGGAGTCCATGGGAATCCCTGTGGGAATCCCCTTATTGTTTCTCTGCCAGATCCCTGTCTACATCACACACAGTAGGTGCTTAATATTCTCTTGAGTTAATGAATAAATATATCTCTTAGGTTAAGATGGGTTTCAGCCTCCCCCACAACATTTTTGAATCTCTGTCCCTATAACCTTCACTTGACCTCCAAGTGATTTTTGTCAGGCACTTATTGGCTGGGTTCTACCCATCCCATGGTGTGCAAAAGCAAAACAGCATATTGAATTTCATTTCCAGCACTTTCTGGCCTAGGCTTTATGGACCCTGTCCTTCTATGTGCAATTTCTGTCCCTTCTCCACCTCCAGCAAGTGCTAATCCAGCAGCTCAAAGTAAGAGGTGTGAATTTCTCCTCACTGTGTGGTCATGTTTCTTAATCAATAGCCTGACTTGTCAGCACCAAGTAATACAACTTTGATTTGAAGAGAAAGAGGGAGCCAAAGGACATGGCTGAAAAAGCAAGCAGAGAAAGAACCCTTTCTCCATACATTAATTAGTTCATTAAGTCAACAAATACTAGCAATTCTTTGAGCAATGATAGGGTGCAAGGTGCTGCGCTAAGTGCCATATGCAGATTTGTTCATTCAGTCCTCACAATATTTCAAGGTGCTGTGATGATTCTCATTTTTACATGAGAAGAATTAGAGAACATCTAGGTTAGTAGCTGTGGAACTCTATCCTGAGTTAGCTCTGTGCCCAGGGGCCAAAGATGTAGCAGTGAATAAGTAAGACAGGTCTTCCTCATCCTGCCTAGGGGTGGGATATGCACAAAAGCCAAACAACTGGGGGCAAGAAACAGGAGAGGATGGTTAATGGGTACAGGCTTGCAGGACAGCAACAGTCACTTCTAATATTTTAGAACATGGTGGGGTAACTATGCTTGACCACATTCAATTGCATATTTCAAAATAGCCACTAGAGAGGAATTGTAATGCTCCAAGTACAAAGAAATAATAAATGTTTGAGGTGATGGGTATGCCAATTGCCCTGACCTGATCACCATGCATTGTATACATGTATCAAAATGTCACACTAGACCCCGTAAATATGGACCCCGTAAACATGTGCCAATTAAAATTCATATACACATATTTATTAAATGCATACACCCATATGAAAGCAAGCAACAAAATTCACAATAATTTCAAATAGTATTTTAGTTAGGCATGCTTTTGGAGGCAAGTAGAAGATAACCTGATTACCATGGCTCACATCCTAGGCCTTTGATTTTCTCCCTGGAGCAGAAGATAGGAGGATGCTGGTACTGGCTATGTGGCTTTGACATTTGCATCCTCCCTGGGGTCCTGCAGTGTTCAAACATCTCCCCTCCTGTCCTCATTCCTGTACTTCAGCAGGAGGTAAAGAGGTGGAGACAGTGTCTATATCAGGCAGGGCAAGCAGATTTCTGCATCTCTTATGGGCCACTTCTGCCCAGCTGGCCACAAAAAAGAAGAGCATTTACATTGGAAGTCATGTCCACTACCAACAGTGCCTGATACAGAAAGTACCATGGAAGAAATTTACATGGGGTAATTGGTTAGAGGGATTCAGTGCAGAAGGTAGTCAGGGAAAGTGACATTTGAACCTCTGTGACCAGGAGCCAGCCCTGAAAATACTTGGGACACTTTTCCACATAGAGAACATCACAATGCAAAGATCTTTGTTTGGAAATGATCATGGGGAGATCTCAGGAGAGAGAGGCCCAGGGTAGTTGCAGCTCAAGACCAAAAGAGAGCAAACAAAATTAAGGCCAAAAGGGAAACAGAAGCTAGATGGTGCAGGTCCCACAAGGAGATTGAAAGTTATTTGGTTCTAAGTGTAGTGGGAAGGTGAAAGCTTTTCATCAGAGGACTGTCATGATCTGATTCATGTTTTAAAAAGAATTACTTGGGCAGAAGAGCTCTTTTGAGAGTGATGAGGCTTAATAAGAAGATCTAATTCCAGGTTATGTTATAGTTTTTCACAGCTCCTTTCTCTTGGTTAATTTTTTCTTCCTCTTACACACCCCCCTGTGTCCTGCTTAATTCAGGGCAGCTCCTGAAGAACTGGACTATTTCCTGCCCATCTGTCTCTCCAGGGCTTTGTACAGGGCCAGACATTTGGCCAATGATTGATCAACATGGCTTGAACTGAACTGGACAGAAACGAGTACTTTTCTCCAAAATCCATGAGCTGCTGCATCAACTCACCCTCCACTCACATATTTTGGCTAGGTCAGTGGCTCTCAGCTGGGTAAGTTTGCCTCCAAGGCGATATTTGGTAATATCTTCAGGCATATTTGGCTGTCATAAATAGAGAAAGAGAGTGGGGGAATGCTACTGGCCTCTAGTAGGTATTGGCCAGGGACATTGAAGAACATTCTACAATGTGAGGGACACTCCATGACACAGAATTCTGTGGCCTCAAGTGCTAATAGTGCTGAGGCTGAGAAAATGTGGCTGATTTACATGCCTGCTTTTTTATTTCTCTAGTATTTTTCTTTAAATATTTTACTTTTAAAGTGGAATTTTAAAAGATACCATAAATTACTCCCCAAAAGTAGAAACTCATGTCACTTTCTATAAAGAGAAGATAATTGGAAGATACATACTCAGAAAACTAAAATCTATGGCATTCTAGCTGGATATTGTGATGAGCTCAAGACTCCAAACCTGAAGCTTGCTTTCTCTTTGTCAAAAATAGGCTGTGATCAAGGTCCTATGGATTAAGAAAGACTGAGGAACTATTCGAATTTAAATTAAAAAAAAATATGTGTAATCTGATTCCTAATTGGTTGTGCATCCAAAAAAATAAAAATAAAATTATTGAAAATGACTTCATGGGACAACCAGAATACTTTGACTATAGATTGTATGTTGGATAATATCATGGTATCCACATTACATTCCTGAATTTGGTAACCATATTGTGGTTATACAAAGGAATGTCCCTGGTCTTAGGAAACAATTGAAATATTTAGAACTAAAGATCCTAAACATTGGAATCTCAATGCTTTTAAAAAAAGTGTGTGTGTGTGTGTGTGTAATATGCATGTGAATAAACACATACCTATACACATAAATACGTACAGAAAGAGAGGCATGCACACAAAAGAGCTTACAAGGTAAATTGGGCAGAAATAATAGCTGTCAAATCTAGTGTATAAAAGATTATTGTGCTGTTCTTGTAACTCTTTCATAGCCTTGAACATTTCCAAAATAAAAATTACACAAACAAACAGAAACTCTCTTGAATTTACTTCTCATGGCACAAATCTCAAAAAAAAATTTTGGAGAACTGGTAGAGCACTTGCCAAGCATGTGTGAGGTACTGAGTTCAATCCTAAGCACCACAAAAAAATTAAATTAAAAAAATACCTTTTTTATGGTATTGTGTCCATCTACAACTAAAAAATAAATAAAATTTTTTAAAGTTTTATTAGGAGCTCAGGAGGCCTTCAGATGTTAAATGGTTTTTAGTGAATTGAATGATTCATGTTTTATTCCCAAAATTATTACCAAAATTAAAATGTCTCCTAAATGGAAAAAAAAATAGTATCTACCCTGTCATCAAGTTTATGTAGATAAGACAGCCAAGTTATCTAAGAATCCAACCAGACTTGTTCTTTTTTTGGGGGGGTGAGGCAGGGTGTGCTATGATTGTGACATCACATATCTGCAGAACTGTCATTTTGCACATTCATGGGAGAATATGTTTGGTTGTATCCTGAGATTGTGATGCTCCTAGCATATGTTGACTGATAATGAAGAGATACTAGCAGTGAGAGAGAGGTGTTGCAGATGGACTATGCCCAAGAGACTTTATCATCAGAAAGACTGAAAGCAAAGAGATAGGATGCTGATTTTCCTCACTGCATTCACTGTGTTCAATTCACCCAGAGGCCTCTGCTGGCTCATCAGCTGGCTGTTTCTCTTCAGTCTCATCAAAGTGCTGTTGTGAGACTCAGTATCCCCACCTGCAAAATGGAGATAATACAGAGTAAGCTGACTTGGAGTAGGGTCATCCTGCCCTCTGAAGTCTTTAGTTATTACTGACATGAAACTCCACCCCCACCAGCATTCCAAGTGCCTGGGGGAAATTCCAATGCCTGTGCAAAGATGTCATTGAATTCCTAGGACCTTACATTGTTATGATACCTAGGGCTCAATTTCCTCCTGTCTTGGCTGATGTCTTGTTGGTCCTCTGAGTCCTGTGACTTTGTATGTAAATCCATTGTCACAAGAAATCAGTCCTTTGCTAGGATTTCCAATACACACAAAAAAGAAGACATACAAGCTCAAAAATATACACACAGAGATGCACTCTTATGGATGGACTAAAACACATAGAAATAAAGACACACATATGTACACACACAGATATGGACTGCCTCACAGAACCAAAAAAAAAACATAAAAATATAGACATACATACTTATAGACACTGACATAGTTAGACATATTCACACACATACAAACTGATAGACACAGAGACCCATGGACACAGATACCAAGCTTGTATGTGCAGCAGACTTTACAAAGGTCTGGGGATATGAAAGGAGTTTTTAATGCAAACAACTTATACATGAATGCTAGGAATGTTCCTTCAAAGCTCCCTGAACTTCTGTCCCTTTCCACCTTTTATATTCCCTGCCCTTCCCCAATATTCTCCTTCACTTTTTCCCTTATCAGAACAATTTGTTTCTTTTCAACTCCCTAATTTCAAAGTCTGCTCTGGACTTCTCTTAGCACCTCTCTCTTCTGATGATCTAGCTATGCTGAGAAACACCCTCTGATTTGGTCTCCTGCCCTCACACGAGGTTTTGCCAGGGAAAAAGAGCAGGAGAGACATTTATTTGCCCACTGATGTGAACTATGTCACATGCCCTCACACAGACCTAACCTGAAATGCTGGCGTGGAGCTCACCTCTCGATTTTATCATTATTAACCAAGGGTTTTGTATTGGTGTTGTTTAAAGTATTTTCCCCCCTCTACAAAATCACAGAAGATTCCTGCAGTCCCTTCACCCAGTTTCCTCTAATACTGACTCTTAAAAAGATTAACTAGGCTGGGCACAAGGGTGCATTCCCGTAATCCCAGAAACTCAGGGGGGTGAGGCAGGTGGATTGCAAGCTTGAGGCTAGCCTCAGCGAGTAAGCAAGGCCCTAAGCAACTTAGCAAGTCCTTGTCTCAAAAAAAAAATAAATAAATAAATAAAATGAAAAGGGATAGGGATGTCTCTCGGTGGCCAAGCACCCCTGGCTTCAATCCCCAATACAAATACATTAAAAAATAACTATAGTATAACGATCAAAAAAAAATAGACATGAAAACCAGTGGAAGAGAATAGAAAACACAAGAGACAAATTCACATGCCTACAGCCATCTGATATTTGACAAAGGTGCTCAAATATATTTTGGAGGAGAGCCTTTTTAACAAATGGTGCTGGGAAAACTGGACAGCTATATGAAGAAAAATGAAACTAGGGCCCCATCTCTCACTCTGCACAAAACTCAAATTGAAATGGATCAAAGACTTAGGAATTAGATCAGAAATTTTACAACTGCTAGAAGAAAACATATAGGTTAAAACTCCATCATATAGGTACTGGCACCAACTTCCTTAACAAGACCCCCATAGTGCAAGAAAGAAAACCAAAAATCAATATGTGGGATGCCATCAAACTAAAAATCTTCTGTACAGCAAAGGATAAGGGATTAATATCCAGAATATACAAAGAACCTAAAAACTTAACACCAAAAAATAAGCCCCACAAACAACCCAATCAATAAAATTTTAAATTTATTTTTAAATTTAAAAAAAAAAAAAAGAAAGACAAAAACCTGGTACAAAACTATCAACTAATCTATAGACTTTATTTGAATTTCACCAATTTTCCTTTAAGGTCTTGTTTCTGTCTGTGTTCTTGTGTTGCAGTTGCATTTAGTCATAAAGACTCCTTAGTCTCTTCAAGTCTGTGGCAATGCCTCAGTCTCTCCTAGTCTTTTATGACCATGATCCTTTTAAAAGATGCTGGTCAGATGTTTTGCACAAGATCTCTCCTCTTGGGTTTGGTGTTTATTTATGATTTGGCCGGGTTATTGGTTTTGTAGGGAGATGCCACAGAGGTGAAAGGTCCTTATGGGATTATTTGGTGGGAAAGGGGGGTACATCAACATGACTGGTTAGGAGTGATATTAATTTCAATCATGTGATGCTTCTTGGATTTCTTATTATAAATTTACTATTTCTGCCTTTGTGATTAATAAATATCTTGGGAAAGATACCTTGAAAATATCTTATTTCTCTCTCAATTTTTACTTATTTAGGGGATGTGGCTCAGTGGTAGAATACTGGCGTGTCATGCAAGAGGCCCTAGATTAAATTCCCATACTAGAGGAAAAAAAATTGTTTTGCTCACTTACATTTTTGGCATCCATTCATAGATCTTACCCATAACATTTATTATTATGGTTTCCTAAAGGTTATTTTATGTTTATTTCACTTATCCTTTCTTTATTTATAAACTGTAATTAAAAAACAACTTTAAAAAACATCTCTCTCTTTCTCTATTCTTTTCTTTCTTATTTTTTTTTCTATTCATATGGGCTTATGGTTATCTATTTAATTCTATGACTTATAGTCCAATACTATCATTATTTAGTTGCTCAAAATGTTCCAACTTTGGCTGTTGGAAACTCTTTCAGATTGGTTCCTGTATCTTTTCAATAAGTCCCTATCAAATCAACCAATTTATGCTGCATGCATTACATATATGTCACAAGGAATCCTCCTGATATATGTAATTATAATGTACCATTTTTTTAAAAAAAATAAGCCCCTGTTCCTTATTAAGTATCACTCTATTTTCTGCCACCACAAGGTGTTCCAGGATTATTTTACATTTTCCCTGTTCCAGTTCTGGGAGCAACCATTTCTTCAAGAGCTTTGGTCTCTATTATTGGAGAATAGTATTTAGAATTCAGATCTGGGTGGAGATCTGTCCTGCTCATTTCTATGGAACAAGAGTTCTAAGTCCTCTTAGTGTTCAGAATTTGGAACTATGTTATGTCTATAAATGCATGTATACACATACATCTCTTTTTCCTTGTTTTCTTTTTCCTTTCATTAAAAAGCTTTAGTTTATAATGATACTACTAATTTCAGTTCATTACTACAGTGTTCATCCTAATGCCATGTTTTTTGTTTGTTTGTTTGTTTGTTTTTTGTTTTGTTTTTGTTTTTTTTGGTACTCGGGATTGAACTCAGGGATAGAATACCACTGGGCTACCTCTCTAGCCTTTTATATTTTATTTTGGGACAGGGTCTCACTAAATTTCTGAGATTGGTCTCAAACTTTCGATCCTGCTGCCTCAGCTTCCTGAGTAGTTGGAATCACAGGCCTGCACTACTGCACCCAGCTAATGTCCTCTTTCCTTGCTTGTAACTGTGGAATTCATTCTTCCTTTTCTTTTTTATATTGAAAGGCTGTTGCTTACATATTGCTAAATTGTGAAAAATGTTCCTCGATCATGCTTCCCCAACTTTTTTCTCCCCTAGAAATGGCTGACACAAGAATACAAGATAGGTTGCTATATATTGCTGTCAGAAGCTACACAAAAGAGAAGCCAGTTGATTTCATGGTCCTTCTTCATGCAAAAAAGCACTAATCACCCCCTTTATGCTTTATCAGTAGTGGGGTACAGGAGGGTCAGTCCAGGCTGTGGAATGTAAGCTCATTGTTCCAGCCAAATGAGTCAGATGAGATGGGAATGAACATTTATTTAAGCCATTGTGTGTCAACATGGTTCTGAAAAAAAAGGCTTTTTCTCACTCCATCCCTCTGGGAAAAATTCCCAATCTGAGGCCTTCTCACTTTGGTCATTGGCCTCCCTGGAGGCAAGTTGCCTCTTGGGCCACCTCTTTATCATTGATTTCTGGTCTCTTCTCCTACCAACAATGCCAACATACCTGCTGTTTCCTTTTCTTCCTACAAATGGGGCTCTCCTTTATTTTCCACATGCCCCCTGGGTGTTCATCTCAGTGTGGGGTCTCAGCAAACACCCCCTCAAAGCTTGGGTCTTCAGAATCTTTTCAACCAGAAAAGTCAAGATTCCATTTTTCTTTATTTTGTAGCTTAAGCTTTGGTTTCCCTCAAAGGTTTCCTGTTTTGATTACATTCAGGGTGTGGGGAAATGATCTGTTCTCTTGTCCTTTTATAATAGCCCAGACACATTCAACAGGCAATCTCAACTGGAAATGCTCACCAAAACCCCAATTTTGCCTACTGTGCTTCAGATATGTGAAAGATGAGGAGGGAAGGGGGACAAGATTAGATCACTCTGAGGGCATTATTATTTCCAACTAAAATCCCCATTATTAGAGTTCCTTCTAGTAAGAAAAAAAATAAGCTTTGTGCAGGTATTATTCCTTTTAGAGTTATCAATGATTCCAGAAGCCCACAGGCCTGTTTGACTGCCATCCTGATCCTCCCATAGGGAGACATAGGGGCCACCTCAACAGTGGCCTGGGATGACCATAAATGAATTGGAAACACCCATAGTGAGAAGAATGTGAGTGAAAGTGGGAGGCTAAAGAGAACCTATGTTTTCTTAGCCATATCTAGAAAGCCTGAATGGAACTGTCTGGCAGCCACAGACTTCCCAAGGATGCACTGGACAGATTCCTGGAGGTACCAGGGAGATAATTTATGATTGGGACACCCAACCATTACAAGACTGTGAAGAACACATTTTGAGGATTCTGAGAATACTATGCATTCTAGGAAGGAATGTTTAGCACAGTCACTTAGACATGGTTGAAAGTGTGAGTGATAATATTAATGATGACATCTATGGGAGTATGCTGAATAGGGATAATAGCAGTGATGTAATAAGAAGATATGCATAACAACCAAGATGGTTGGGATTTAGTTCATGTCTCCGTTATGAACCAGGCAAGGCACTCAAGTTTACATCTTAATAAATTCTCACAACCGTGAGGCAGTTACTCCCATTAGTCTACTTTACTTCTGACAACTGAGATTCACAAAGGTGGAAAATTGTACAGTGGTCACAAAATTACCAGAAAACAAAGGCATTTCATAAATATATCACTGTGTGGTCTTGTTGAAAGGATCTGTCTTGTTGGTTGTAGGAATGTGATTTAGCTGAGTTAAGCATTCATGGGGTCATGGCTGGTGCTTTAGCACAGTGTCCCCAATGCTAGTTACATGACTCAGAGAAAGGAAACTGAGACCCAACTGCAATCTAATCATGGAGGTGCTCAGTCAGCCAGTAGAGGAATTGCTGTTGGGGCAGTCATAGCACCAAGGATGGGGCCACCCAACCAAGTATTCAATAACCTGGCTAGGGTTCAGAAACAAGGTGGTGAGGATTGAGGGGAGGCATGCCAGACAGACACAATAGCAGGAGCCAAAGCACTGCAGTGTGCAGTAAGTAGCATGGTATGGGCCTGCAGTGACAGGCAGTTTAATGCGGTCAGAATACATGGTTCAAGGTAAAGGGGGAAACAAGAAAGAAATCTGGAAGTGAAGCAGGGACCTAACATGAATCAGCCAAGGCCTTGGGCCCTAGATAGGTAAAAGCCTGGATCTGGAGTCCAATTTAGCCATGTGCTAACTATTTTGAATCTGGGCCACATCTTTAGAGGTTTTCTAAGCTTTGTTTTACATAACTGAAAAGCATAGTGACAGATAATAGTCTCCATGTGAAGCTGACAGCTTGGGTACCTGGTCTGTGGTCACAGAGTTGATGGATGGATTTGTCAGGAAGCATATCTACTTTCTATTACATGTGATGAATGGATTTTCCAAGAAGCATATCTACTTTCTATTACATGTAAAACTTTATTGATCATCAATTGTTATATATTCTTACTTACTTTTGCATATTTCAGGTTATTTACCCTGTTAGTAGTGTAATTTTTCTGGCTTTGGGCTTGTCCTCCCAGTCTAGGTATCCCTCAAGTGTAGACACCATATTTTAATCTAGCATCACAAGATGTAGCCATGCAGGAATCTCAGCCTTGCTGGACCATTAGAATTGCTTGGGCATGCCAGACAGCTGCACAGGTATGTTCCCCATCCCAGATGTATTAAACTAGGACCTTCAGGACTGTGGCTTGAGCTTTTACTCTTGACCAGCTGGGCAGAAAATTGTTTGAATCAATTAGTAAACAATCATACAGTATGAACAATTGTCCCTCGGTATCCTTGAGAGACTGGTTTCAGGACCTCTCCTGGATTCCCAAATCCATGGATGTTCAACACTTTATACAAAGTGGATATTTGTATAAGCTATACATATTTTTGGTACATTTTGAATCACTTCTAAATTACTTATAAACATAGTACAATGTAAATTATATGAAACTAGTTGTTATACTGTATTGTTTAGGAAATAATGACAAGAAGAAATGTCTATACATTTTCAGTATAAATGCAGTTTTTAAAATATTTTAGTAACATATGGACACAATACCTTTATTTTATTTGTTTGTTTTATCTATTTTTTTAAAATGTGAGACTGAGGATCAAACCCAGTTCCTCACATATGCTAGGCGAGTGCTCTACCACTGATCCACCACCCCATCCCATAAATGCAGTTTTTTTAAAAAAAATATTTTTACTTTTTGTAGTTGTCAATGAACAGCATGCCTTTATTTTGTTTGTTTATTTTATGCAGTGTAAGGGTCAAACCCTGTGCCTCACACATGCTAGGCAAACACTCTGCCACTGAGCTATAGCCCCAGGCCTCAAAGCAGTTGTTTTTAAAAAAGTTTTTGATCCTCAACTGGTTGAACTATGGATATAGGAGGCCAGCTGAATCAGTCAGGATAGACTACAGTAGGCTATGATAGTTATTAACCCCCAAATTTCAATGGCTTAAAATCAAAAAGGTCTGTGTTTTGCTCACATTATATGACAATGATAGTTTGGTTGAGGACTCTTCTTAATGGAGAAAACACCATCATGGGCATTATTGTTTGTCCTATCAGAGAGACATATCTCAGGCTCGTTTCTCAGTAGCATTAAATGCTCCACCCAGAAATGTCACAAACTCCTTCCATGTACACTCTTTGGTCAGGACTAGTCACTTGAGCAGGAAGTGCAATCCTGCAGGTGCCCAGAAGGTGGAGAGCCAGAAGTCATTGGTGAGCAGTACAAATGACTACTAGACTCTACAAAATTGACACCATCAACTTTATTTCTCAGCAATACTTATGAGGTGAGTTCAAAGCCAAATAGAAAATATGGAGTGGAATTTGAGATTTTTTTGTTTTTTTGGGTAGGCTCAGGGCCCTATTATTATTATTTTTTTTGTTTTGCTTTTTTTTTTTTTAATTTAATGAGGCTAGATGGTATATGGCATTAAACTTGGTGGTTAAAAGCCTGGAATCTGGATGGTATCCAGACCTTCAGCTCTGCCACTTACCAGATGTGTGAGCTGGGCAAGTAAAGACCATTATGTACTTGTTGATTGATTGTGTGTCCTCCTCTGAGAAGTGTCTGTTCAGGTCCTTGGCCCATTTGTTGATTGGGTTATTTGTTATCTTATTGTCTAATTTTTTGAGTTCTTTGTATACTCTGGATATTAGGGCTCTATCTGAAGTGTGAGGAGTAAAAATTTGTTCCCATGATGTAGGCTCCCTATTTACCTCTCTTATTGTTTCTCTTGCTGAGAATAAACTTTTTAGTTTAAGTAAGTCCCATTTGTTGATTCTTGTTATTAACTCTTGTGCTATGGGTTGCCCTTCTCGGACTATTCCATGAAGACCTTAAAGGAGCGTACTACAGGGATACTGCCATATCGATGTTCATAGCAGCACAATTCACAATAGCTAGACTGTGGAACCAACCCAGATGCCCTTCAATAGATGAATGGATAAAAAAAAATGTGGCATTTATACACCATGGAGTATTACGCAGCACTAAAAAATGACAAAATCGTGGAATTTGCAGGGAAATGGATGGCAGTAGAGCAGATTATGCTACGTGAAGCTAGCCAATCCCTAAAAAACAAATGCCAAATGTCTTATTTGATATAATGAGAGCAACTAAGAACAGAGCAGGGAGGAAGAGCAGGAGGAAAAGACTAACATTAAACAGAGACCTGAGGTGGGAGGGAAAGGGAGAGAAAAGGGACATTGCATGGAAATAGAAGGAGACCCTCATTGTTACACAAAATTACATATAAGAGGTTGTGAGGGGAATGGGAAAATAAACAAGGAGAGAAATGAATTACAGTAGATGGGGTAGAGACAGAAGATGGGAAGGGAGGGGAGGGGGGATAGTAGAGGATAGGAAAGGTAGCAGAATACAACAGTTAGTAATATGGCATTATGTAAAAATGTGGATGTGTAACCAATGTGATTCTGCAATCTGTATTTGGGGTAAAAATGGGAGTTCATAACCCACTTGAATCTAATGTATGAAATATGATATGTCAAGAGCTTTGTAATGTTTTGAACAACAAATAAAAAAAATTTCAGAAGGAGGAAACACGTGAGGTCGGTTGGACAAATTCCATACCATGACTTCTTATTTCACATTTTTTTAATTGATTTGATCTTAGGAGCTCTGGTTTTAGCCAGAAATGTGTATTTTAAAAGAAAAAAAAAGACCATTTATACCCATCAAAGAGGTAATCAAAAGATGTGAGATGCCAAGGAAAGAGGTTCTTTCTCAAATCGAGTGCTTAGAACCAGACAGCATTTACCTGAGTAGGACTGATGAGAAGAGGGCTACTTTAGAAGATAGCACACGAATTGGGGTGGCTCCAGGTGGCAGGGAGAATGCATGTTTATCCCCCACAAATTGCTGTCTTCCTGCCTGACCCAGTGTGAATGTTTGGGCTGTAAGAAACAGAGAAGCCAAGTGGAGTTGGTTTAACCACATGAATAAGCTAAGTAAAGGAGATGTACAGGCTTCCTGCATATTCATTCATTCTCTCTCTCTCTCTCTCTCTCTCTCTCTCTCTCTCTCTCTCTCTCTCTAACTTCATTTTGCAGTATGGGGATTGAACCAGGATCTTGCATGTGCACTTTACCACTAAGCTACATCTCCAGCCCTTTTGGAAAGCATTTATATTGAGATATGGTCTCACTAAGTTGCATAGGCTAACTTTAAACTTGCCAACCTCCTAGCTCAGCCTTCCAATTAGCTGGGAATACAGGCATGTTCCACATCATCTGCCCAGGGCTCTCTCGTAAAGCAGATAAATTTTCTATTACCATTGTCTCTAGCAAGCTTCCCCCAAATATCCTGGGCTCTAATGGCTTATGAGAGGCCAGTGTTCTTGGGTAGAAATACTAGCTGCTATAAGTAGAAAGGGTAGTGCACTAGAGGATGTTACGCAACCCAAGAATCATTGGTAGGGCTGGAGAAAAGAACTTGAGGCTAAGCTTCAAAGAAAAATGCCCCAAACCACATAGAGGCTTGGCCAGATGAACTAAGGATGGCTTCTCCCTTGCTTCCCTGGAGTGCCAAGGGCCAGGAGTCTTCCCTTGCTTCAATTCCTACTGCTGTCAGCCCAGTGCTGCTTATACTAACTGATACAGAATTATCAGACTAAATGTGTTAGTGACTGGACAGCACTTGGAGCTGTGCTAGGCACCTTGTAGCTGCCCCTTTGATGTGATTTTGCCTCCTGACCCACTCTTTCAGCTGGTGGATTGGGTTGGGTTGATATGTAGAAGGGGACTCATATGCTCTGGCTCATATAGCAGAATTATTTCCTGGAGAGTGAACTATCTTGGAGGGTGAGTGGGCCTGCATTTTCTAACAGACATAACTATCATGTAAGCTGCTGTAGCCCAGGAAGACTCCAATAAAGGGGTAAATTGAACCTTAAAGGCTCATGATTTTACAGAACCTGACCCAGAAGAAGTAGACTATGCTGTCTTGTTCAACAGGATCAAACTCAGACTCAGGTTCAAATTCTGACTAACTATGAACACTTATGCAAGTTTCTTCATCTCCAGGACTGGAAGAATATATACCTTCAATACATTTTAGCTCCTCTTCTTTAGAAACAATTATTACGATTTCCCCTGGGAAGAAATGCCATGTGTCTTCTCCCTAACATCATGTGTATTCTATGTCCTCTATGCCATTCCATCGTACTTTGTATCAGCAAAATGTTACCCAAGGAGACTAGAGAATTCAATACAGTCTCATCGTTTTCTGGGTCCTGCCCAAAAAATGTCACAGGGAGGCCTTAGGAAATTCATGCAATGAAGCTGAAACATTTTATTGATAACAATTTTATCGAGATGGGGGAGGTATTGTAGCAGATGACTTCCTAGGTGTGTCTGTTTACTTTGGTGAACATTGGGGCCAGGGATGGGGTGGGGAGTGAAGACTGGGGCTAAGAGGCAGTGCACTTAGTGCAAGCAGGTAGAGGGCCTGGGGGTTGTCATGGAGGGCACTGGTTTGGGCTCCAGAGGAGCCCAGATTCCAAGGTGGGCTCTTGCCACTTCCTAGCTGTATGACTTGGAGCCCATTGTTTAACCTTGCCACGCCAATTTTTCCTCTGTGAAATAGGGAGGATGGTAATACCCTCTTAGGGCAGTTGTGAGGATCCAAGGGGTGTTGTTAAAGTTCTCAGCTGCTATGATTACTATTTTTACCATGGGGGCTGAGGCTCCCAGGTTCATGGCCTGGGCAGGCGCATGCACAAAAACACCCAATGGGCCACATGAGACTGAGGTGCCCATTGGGTGGCACCTGGGTTTTAATCCTTTAGGGTCACGGGGTGGGCGGAGTGGATTCAGGGATGGGGATATGGAGAAAAGGTCCCAAGAATGGCTAGTACTGACCCTCAGGCGCGGTGGGCAGTGTAAAGGGGAGGGGCCAAGCTAGTTCCAGGCTGGGTTTGCACAGTGGTGAGGGCGGAGTAGTGAGGGGAGGACCAAAGTCTCCCGAGATCTCACAGCGCTGGTTGCAGAGGAGACAGTCGGAGAGGTGAGCAGCGTGCTTTGCGCGGAGGTGGCGGCTGCGGCGGCTATTGGGGGCTGAAAAGGGTGAAAGCGGCAGAGACCCAAGCCCCTGGCAAGAAGAACGGGACAGGTGGGTGGCTAGATCTTTGGAGGCAGTCCAGCAGGGCCTGCGGCTGAAGCGGCGCCGCCTGGTCGGCGCCATACCGGACCATGCGGGGTGGGGCGGCTGGGCCTTGGGCCAGTTCCCCCTGGCCAGTCAGACCTCGCGCTCGGTGGGACCCCGGACCCGCCTCAGTATCCCAGGGCGGTGGGTTTGGCACTGCTGGCCATGGCTGGTTCACTTTGCTGTATGCCAGGCATTTAACTTGTTCACTTCCATGCTAGCGCTGCACAGAGAGGTGCAGCGCCCTGCCCAAAGTTGCACTGCTGGGATGTGGTGGGATGGGGCTTCCAATACCTGCACAGGCCTCTGCCCTTTTTTTGCCTCCGGTTCTTCTCGGAGCAGTGCTTGTAGCTGGTTTCCTGGGGTCCTGGTGGGGCTGCAGAGGGTGTGTCAGACCCACTCTGAAATTGGATGCAGCATGGTATGTGAATTCATTGGGAAAGGCTTTTTCCAAGCCTTTTGCCCAATTTCTGGATGGTCTTCTACTCCTAACCTGTCATTTGGTCCTGTGTGAGAGAGAAGAGGTGGGCTTAGAGTGACCTTTGTACACTAGGGGTGGGGTCACTAGCCCAAGGCTTGCTTCAGGCAAAAGAAAGTTTGATTCCCATTGAAGCACTTGATTCTAGCCTGGAACAGTTGGTTGTCAACCACAGAAACAAGGCCCCTATCTTTGGTTTTGAGCATTTGTAGAGCCCACTTCGCTACTGAGCAGTGAGGTTCCTAAACCTCACTGAGAACCTACCTACACACATAAGTGAAAGTGGGTATGATACTTTCACTTACATGTAAAAGAGAAATAAAGGGATAACAATGTATGATCTGCAGTGCTGTCTCACTTATAACCAGAACTTTCAGCTGTGGTGGAAGACAGCATGCTTTTGAATGCTTGCACCTGCTGCTAATGAAGGAGTTTGAGTTAGTTTAAAAAAAAAATAAAAAAAAGTATTAGGATCTAGTTCAAACAAGAAAATCAAAGAGGGAGATGAAGATGGAAACTAGGGAGAAAACACTTAGTGTTGGGATAACTTTATTTAAGCTAATAAAAAGGAAAGGCTAGATTGAAATAGGGATGACATGTCAAGGTCAATTACAGGGTGCTTCAGTCTACCCACAGGTCATACTATGGCCCTTCCATGGATCCCTTTACCCACTATGTCACTGGACATCCTTTGTGTCTTGTGCTTTGAGGTACTACTACTTGAAGGAACAGTAATGAGTTCCTTCAGTTGCTAGTAATAACAGTAAAATATTAACAAGATTGAAATTTTTGGATTCATTAAGGTGAGATTTATCTGCTATCTCATACTGTTGGCATATATACTACTCTATGTATACTCGTTGTAATTTTAAATTTATGTTGAGTTAATGTGTAGTGTAAAGAAATGAACACTAATTTTCAGACAGCTTCCTTTTTCTGCTGAATCATCCCTTACTATTTTGTCTTACATAATTACAGGGAAGCTGTGGGGTTTCCTATAAAAGCTTTAAATATTATGTCTTAAAGAAATGCTCATTTAAAGTGGGCTTGATTAAACCATTTTAAGATCAAAATTCTTGTGACCAGGATGAATCTTGATGATACAGATCCATCCCACCCAAGCATTGTGTGAAGCCTAGATCCTTGCTCCAAAACACTAAATGCCCCAGCATGTCCCCAAACTCTTTGATAACTAAAAATTTTTCTTAAGGACATTTCTGACTCTTTGAGAATACTATTAAGAACATATCCATTATCTACTTAATTTTAACAAGAAAGGGGTGACAAACAACTTTTTTCTAGGAATTTTTTTTTTTTTCTGAAGTGTCTGACATATAACATAGACATGGTCTTGGTTAGTGACACTTTTGTCAATTATTCTAGAATCTTGGGAGGCAAGGTTATTTCCTGTCACAAAATTTTGACTGTGTTTGATGGGAATTCACATTAGAAATGTTAACAAGTAAACACTAGAATCATTTTAGCAGTTTGATGTGAGAAAAGAGTTGGGCAGTGACAGCAGTGTGTACTATAGCAGGTCTGAGTTGAGCAGAATATACATTCATGTCATCACTTAGGGGCTGGGTTACTTACAGGGATTGGATTGAACCCACAGGCACTCTACCACTGAGTTATAGCCCTTTTTTCCCTTCTTGAAATGGGATCTTCTGAAGCTGTTGAAGCAGTCTCAAACTTGGGATCCTCCTGCTTTCCTAATTTCTTACTCCTTCAAATAGCTTTTTAAAAACAGATTATCATATCCTTTAACTTGATTGAAGGGGGAAAAAGCAATTTTTTGTGATAACCACACCAAGATTGCTTTTCAGCATCTAATTTCAGAGCAAAAAATCTATATAAAAATCTATTTAAAGCTTGTTTTTAAGTCTTATCTATAGGTGTCTCTTTCTCTTCTTTGTGTAAGTATTCTTTTTAACGTTTAAAAAATTTAATGTTAAAAAACTTTTTAAATGTTCTTTTGGTTAAAAGTTAAAATGACACAGCCATGCTTGGGAAAATCTGATTTCCGATGGCTTTGCCCCCCCCCTTCACCCCTCTTTTTTAGATAACCTCCTTTAATTTATTTCCCATAGATGTCAATTGTTTCCTTTTATAGTTGGAGAAATGCCAGTGTACTATATTCTTTTTATATAAACTGTAGCATAATATGTAACTAATTCTCTCCCATGGCTTTTTCTTTATATGCTCTTGAGATCTTTTCCTATTAGTATTTATTTAGAAAGAATATAATCTTTGTTTATAGAAAACACTTAAAAAAAAAAACAGCTGTGTTTAAACAACATCTATTAAGTGTCTTGTTTACTTAACCAGCCACCCTTGTAGGTATTTGGGTATTCTCTAGGTTTATCACAGACCATACTGTGGTGAAACAGCTTGTATATATATATCATTTTACATATGCAGGTACATCTGTGGGATGCATTCCTAGAAGTGGGATCACTGCGCCAGTGGGCAGGACATTTATGGTTTTGTTAAATACTTCCTTTCTTAAGTGTTGCACCATTTTAAACACCCAAAAGTACAGTTGCACCTCCTTATCCTTGGAGGATTGGATTGAGGACCTCTTAGTGGATACTGAGATTCAAGGATGCTTGAGTCTATTATATAAAAAGCATAGTATTTGCATATAACCTATACACATCTGCATACTTTTAAAGCATCTTTAGATTGCTTAAAAGACCTAATACAATATTAATGCCATGTAAATAGTTGTTACACTGTATTATTTAGGGACTAATGACAAGGAAAAAAGTTGGTATGTGTTCTGTATGATAATTTAAAAAAAATATTTTTACCTATGATTTTCAAATCCAGTCTTAATACCACAGATACAGGAGGGCAGATTGCAGTGTTTGAGAGAGTTCCTGTTTTTCTGGGGCCTTTCCAATGTACTGTGTGTTTACAACCCTTGAATTTGTTAACAGTTTGATAGATGAGAATTATCAATATAGAGTCATTTTAATATACATTGCTATCATTATTAATGAGGTTGAGCTCTTATGCTTAAAAACTAGTTGTATTTCTTTTCCTGTAAACTCTCTGTTCATATGTTTTTTCACATTTTTGTTTTGAATTGCTTTTTTTCCCTTATCAATTTCTAGAAATTTATAAATTGTAGAGATTAGCCCTATGTGATATAAATTGTAGTTTTTTCCCCAAATTTTCACTTATTTTTTATTTACCTTCACATATTTTGATATACAGAAGTCTTACATTTTTTTTCTTTGAATTCTACACTTTATATTACTCATTATGGTATCTTGATATTTTTTAAAATTTTTCTTTATTTCTATGTGGTGCTGAGGATTGAACCCAGTGCCTCACAAGTGCTAGGCAAGTGCTCTACCACTGAGCTACAGCTCCAGTCCAGGTATCTGGATTTTAAGTCACTGAAAGGCCTCCAAGATTTTTAGAATTTGCTCATGGTTTCTTTAAGTACTTTTGTGGTATGACTTTTATATTTAAATGTTCAAACTAGGATTTTTTCTGGTGTTCAGAATGATGCATAGGTTCAACTTTATCTTTTTCTGTGTGCCTGATATTTTCACCTGTTGCTTTTCGAGCCCTTCTTTGAATACTCTTATGGTATTGTTAACTTTTGGATGTATTGGGGTGTCTCTGGGGTTTGTATTCTATTAGTCTTTTTCTTCATACACCAGCATCACATTATTGGTTTTGTAAAAGTTTTAACATCTTAAAATTAGTTTCCCCTTGTTGCTTTTCATATTCCTGGGAATTCTTGCTTGCTTATTTTTCCATGAGTACTTTTGAACTATTTTGTCTCGTGCCAGAAAAACAAAAATCTAAACAAAATAAACATCAGATTAAATGTATACATTTAAAATCTATTTAACTTCTCTAAACTTTTTTTTTTCAGGTGCTAAGAAAGAATGTAAGACAGGAAAATAATTAAATATTTTCACTGTGGTGTTTTATAATTTTACATTTTAAAAATACTTTAATTATTATTATTATTTTTATTCTGCTTCTTTAAGTTGTAAAAGGGATATTGTTTTAGGAGTGTTTGAGTTCATAGAACCTGTGGGTGGTAAGGTAGATGCCAATAATGTGGGCTGTCTGAATAATGATGTTTGTCTTTCCCTATCTCTCTGACTCTAATATTTTAATTTCTATTATCTTGTCATTTTAATGTGTGGTTCTGAGAAGGAGGTCCTGTATTATATCTACTAGCAAAATTCAATGAATTCTTTCCTCTTAAATAGGAAGTTGAAAAGACTTGAAGTAATTTTGGTGATATAGAGGCACTTCTTTATCTTAAAAGTTTGTTGTGATTTTTTATTATAATAATTAGAAAAAAATTCTACCCATAAAAACAACATAATGACAAAAGTAAGCCCTCAATTCCTTCACAAAGAAATGGCCACCATTAACTCACTTTTGGAAACTTATTGATGGATATGAAAGCATATAGAAGACTTTAAATAAATAGCAGTATAAAAGACTTTAAACAAATAGAACTTTCTCTCTATATGAAGCTATGTGGTCATTTTTAATACGTTAAATATATCTCATTTTTGTGAGTTGAAACTGATGTGCATAATCATGGGTGATCATTTAACTGGCTGCCTAGTTTTATTTTTTTAATTATTTTTTTATTTGTCAGTAGATCTTTTTTTATATATGCAGTGCTGAGAATCAAACCCTGTTCTTCACAGGTGCCAGGCAAGTGCTCTACCACCGAGCTACAACCCCAGCCCTCACTGCCTAGTTTTCCATCATTTAGAGGCATCATACTTTATCTATCTACTCCTTTGATAACCATTTACATTTTTACTTGTTTTTCTTTCTGTGAATAATGGTACGTTGATGATAGTATACTTACTCATTTATCTTCTTAGAGGTATAACTGCCAGGTCAAACATTATATATGTTTTAAATATTGATAAATATGGCTAAGCTGTTATCTGTAAAAACTATCCCCTTCAATGTCCATGAGAATCTTATTTTCAAAACCCTTGCTCATACCAAATTTTGTTAATCTTCTTAATCTTTGCTAATCCAATAGGGAAGAAAAAGTACATTTTTGAGATAACATGTTTTTAATTGGTATTGGGGATTTAACCCAGGGGCACCTCATCAGTAAATTAGATTCCCAGGACCTTTTATTTTTATTTTATTTTTTTATTTTGAGACAGGGCCTCCCTAAGTTGCTGAGGCTGTTCTTGAACTTGTGATCCTCCTGCCTCAGTCTCCTGAGTTTCTGGGATAACAGGCGTGTTCCACTGTATTCAACTATTGAAGGAAACTTTGTGTTATTCAAAGATTTCTTTCATTCAATATTATTATAAATAGAGAATTCTCTCCTTAAGAACATACTTGTGACTCTTATGTGTCAGATATTCTTAGGCATAAATGTGATGCAAATATTTAAATATATTGAGTTGTTTTTTTTGTCTTTTGCCTTGATTTTAATTCATTATTAATATTTGTAAACTTGAGGGTTAGGGATGTGGCTCAAGTGGTAGTGTGCTAGCCTGGCATGTATGAGGCACTGGGTTCAATCCTCAGCGCCACATAAGAATAAAATAAAGATATTGTATCCACCTAAAAAAGAAATATTAAAAAAATATTGAAAACTTGATCAACCAGGTATAATTGTTTTGAATACAGAATGTTTTCCTCTACAAAGAGCAGTACTTTTGTGTTTTATTCACCTGAAGAGAAGCCTAAAGTAACTTTCAAAATAAATTTCTTAACAATTTTCAAACATGGATACCAATGGCTGAATAGCATACAGAATATTATTTCCATAATTGGTTGATAATATAGTGTTTTTGAGTCATATAAACTATGTGATTGTGTGTTCATGTGTAAACCTATGTGTATTAAACCTATGTGTATTTCTTCTGTACAAAAGGTTTTATCACTTCCTTATGTAAATATGATTTTTAATTTTATGTTTGCTTTAGATTTTATTTCAATCAAGTAAGAGTTACATATAAGGATGGCCTCACATGAAGCAGATTCACAACTTTTCATTGACCTACTGTTTATTCTTTGGCTTAATAAAAAATCATTAAACTCTCTTCTATATATAAAGTACATCTCAATTGCCTTTCCTGAGGGGGCTTTTGTTTTCACTTCAATTAACCTTGTCTACAGATTACCTTAAGGTTGGGACCATATGGTCCAACTGGTGATTAATTCACCAGTTTTTATTCAGCACTGAATACCTACCTACCTGGTGGGCATCCACAGACACCCAAATCATTATTTACTTATTTGTTTAATTTTTTGGTACTGGGGATTTAATCTAGGGGCACTTTACCAGGGAAACACATCTCCAGCCCTTTTGTTTATTTATTTATTTTTTATTTTGAGATAGGGTCTTGCTAAATTGCTTAGGGCCTCACTAAGTTCCTAAGGCTGGCCATGAACTAAGGATCCTCCTGCCTAAGCCTCAATGTCCCAATGGTTGATATGTAGTTATTATTAGGTTAAAGATGTGAAAATGAATACCCATACATTTTAATTTAGAGAAGACTAGCATAGTTTCATTTAATTTAGATGTGCATAACTCTATGGCACTTGCTACTATTTCATTTGATGGTACTATGTTTCAAAATTTGATTTGGACTATATTCTAGTTAATTTTTAAAATCACATAAGCCATGTATTTTAAATCTTTTTTTTTTTTTTTCATTATGGGCAGAGTAAGTATTTAAACTAGGTATGCTGCTGGATCTTGTTTAAGATCTGTTTATGTTTCCCAGTATAGACATGGCAATATTTTTCACAATATGTTGTTTGAAAATAAGGATAAAGTAAATACCCCCACCAAATAAAGTAAATGTAATTGTATGGTTCACATTTTTTAAAATAAAAGCAGAGAATTGCCAGTATTTGAGTAGAATGAATAAGTCTTTGTCTGGGACCTGTCTGTGAAGTTTTTCTGACTCCTAAACCAGTTTTTGACAGCTAAAGTAAACAGAGAAATGGAAAAATTAATGATCTAATAAATTTAACCAGTGTTTTATTCTGTATTTTATATAGTTTATTTCTATTGGAATACAGGATTCTAAAGAATAAATGTAACTAGTTTTAAGTAGTATTATTGCAGAAGCAATTTTTCATGTGAAAATCTTAAAATCAAATAATCCTCTAGCAATTTTTATTTGCACTTTAGTTTGCCTAGCAATTGTTTCTTTTTTTGATATTAATTTTTTAGTTGTAGTTGGACACAATACCTTTATTTTATTGATTTATATGTGATGCTGAGTATTGAACCCATGGCCCTGCATGTGCCAGGCAAGCACTGTACCACAGAGCCACAACACTAGCCCCTAGCAATTGTTTCTTAATACATAGTACAAAATTAAATAAAGGCAGACTTGAAATTATTGAGTCTTCATTATTGGGCAAAATTAATGAGGTTTTCCTGAGGTTTTCCTTCTGGGATCTTATTGTGGCTAATGATGTAATCTTATTTGTTTTCTAAAATATTGAAGTTTGAGGTTTTTAAATTTCTTTTCTTTGTGGCAGTAGAGGAATTTGTTTATACAGTGCCTTTTATTTTACTGATGAGTTCATTTTTTTATTGTGTGCCCTAAAGCCTACTAAAAATATTCCTGGAAAGTGAAGGATTAAATAGAAGTTGTAATTAAAATGAAGGCTTTATCCTTTATTTCTCCTGTTAGCTGCATTTGTTAAAATTTTTATACTACATTTAAATAGATATTAAGATGTTATTACAGTGCTGGGATTGTGGCTCAGTGGTAGAGTGCCTTCCTGGCATGTGTGAGGCACTGAGTTTGATCCTCAGCACAAAAATCAATCTATCAATCAATCAATCAAACAATCAATCTATTATGTTCTTCTACAACTATCAAAAAAAAAAAAGACTTCATTACATATTACATGGGTTGGATTTTGTGCATTTGAAACAGTTTCTTCCTATATTAGGCATAAAGCTTAGTTTAGACTGGCATAGTAAGTGATCATTTGATTGGAAAGTTCGGTAGACAGAGAAGTTCAGTCTTCCTGTGCAGAATTTGAGACTTTGTACTCTTTGAGATAAAACAGCTTTGCAATCAGGGTGGTAGTACTGAGCTGCAGTGGGAGGAGAGATGCCAAGTGCTGGTGTACAGTGTAGATGAGAGCCACTCAGGGTTTCCTTCTGTGGACTCTGCAACTGACCAGATCTCCCCAAGGGGCACTGTTAACTCAAAGTCTTATGAGTGGAGTTTTAGAAAGGAGAGGGAATAACAGTAGCTTTGGGGCACAAGGTCCATAATGAGTTCAGAGCTTAGTGAAACTCCCAAAGTTCTGAACATGCCATCCCCCTGAGAAATTTCCTTCCTCCTAACCCTGAAAGTTTTGTCCAGTGTGTGACATAATGCAAATTTGTGTGGAGCTAGGCAGAGCAAGTCTATTACTACAGAGTCTAGATGCTGTCTTTAATTGGACATCCAGCATGGGAATATGGCTGAAAACCACTATCCCCTTCCCCAAACCTTATCTATTGCAGTGCAATTGGAAATTCACACAAGCTTTTCCTTCTTTGGTTTGTTTAGAGAGGACACCTAGGTGCAGGTTGTGTTTGTGTATGTTAAACCCCCTGTGTTTTGTTTTAGATATATTTGAGTCTGTTCTAATATAACAAATTTTCAGTCTGAACATTCAAGAAGCCATCACTCAAACATTAATTGCTGTCGATGAGAAAGTATATCTTCCCACATCTTTTCTTGGTGCTTGAAACCATCCCACTTCTTTTTCTTTTACCTTAAAAACAGATTACTGACACTTGGAAATTATATTGCATCAATCTTTATGGAAAGATTACCATATTACCAGATTATTGGACTGCAAAATAGGCATTTCTTTCTAATAGAGTGTTTCTCTCCATTTCTTTCTGTCTCTCAGTTCAGTACTTTTAAATACCTTTTAGGTGAATAAATGCTTTGTTTCATGCTGTGATTTAATATTTTTAGAGTCTTTATTGATAGCTTTTCAAAAAACCTCTGTGGGAGGGGAATGGAGGAGGAAGATTATTCATTCAATGTGAAATCTTCATAGATCTTTAGATGTTTACAAGGTAGAAGGATGGCCAATATTAATTACCCCTATTTTGGTATAAATTCTGAAATGAGTATTTGCTGTGAAGAGTTGTGAACAGTGAGGAATTTGGTGGTGGGCTGTGGATTGAGCATTGCACTGTGCTCTTTGTGTGCAATATTACTTCATTTTGTTCTCAAAACAACAAGGACTTGGTAAAATTGTGAAATTTGTCCTTGGGCATGTAGCTAGCAGGTTTAAAAAAATAAAAACAAAAAATTATCACTTGAATTCAGATTTTTCTATCTCTAATTTCCAGTGCTTTCTTATGCATACAAAGAAGGGTATTGGTAGAATCTTAGAAAGTTGTATTCGACTTCAGAGGCTGCAACAGGAAGATCAATAGTATGAGGCCAGCTTCAGCAACTTAAAGAGACCCTGTATTAAAATAAAAAGGTCTGGGGGTGTAGCCCCTTTATAGTACATCCATGTGAAATTCTATCCTCAGTTCCACAAAAAAAAGAAAAAAAAGAAGAAAGTTGTTAGACTGTTTGCATTGTTTTATTATAGATAATGGAAATATTGAAAAGACTGACAATAACTCTATCCTCTCACCACCCCTGCCCTCATTCATACTATCCTTTTTATTTTTAATGTTCCTCAGCATCAACTAATGAACTCTAGGAGCATGACAGGGTGTCTGGCTCATTGTGTTCAATACAACATAGGCTTGTTTAATTTAGCAGCACTCCAAAATAAAAGGTTCATGCTGCCAAGTACAAACAGACCTTCTGTGGGATGTTAGTTTGGTTATAGGAGAGTATGCTTGTTTTTCCTTGCTATGTGCTAATAAAGAAGCTGGCAGATTTTTTTTTTATGAGTATACAGGATTTTGACTTTTTTTTATATCCATGTAATTGATAAGAACTGGATAGTCTTAATAAACATTTTTCTTTTTGTAGTCTTTTGTTAGTTTCATTCTGTAACCTGCCAGCTAATTGTGAATTGCATGCTCTTTTGTTCTTTGCTCTTTTTACATTGGATCTGGTTTTGTGATTGGTTGCAATAGGGATTTATTGGTAGGAACATAGATTATTTCCCCATTTGAACAGATTGTATGTTTTTATAACAGATTATTCTGTCACAGGCAGAGTGATTCACCAGAGCCTTGTGCAGAGGTGTTACTATATGACTTTGTGCAGCCATTTAAAAAAAATAACAGCTTTATTGATATATAAGTCACATTACCATCAAGGTCACTCCTGAAATGTGCACTTCACTGAGTTTTAGTATATTCACATAGTTGTGTGCCTACCCTGCTGTCTAGTTCTGAAACACTTTTGTCATCTTCAAAGAAGAGCCATACCCTTTAGTCATCACTCTCCACTCACTCTTGCTCCATGTAGCTATAAATCTCCTTTCTCTCTTTGTGGATTTACTTGTTCTGGACATGTTATAGAAATGTAATCATTCACTATATGGCCCTTTGTGTCTGGCTTCTTAGCCTGTTTTTGAGGTAGCACATAACAGAACTTTATTCCTTTTTTATTGCTAAATAGTGTTCTGTTATATGGATACACTTCAGTTTGTTTATCCATTTATCAGTTGATGGATATTTGGGTGACTTGCACTTTGTGGTTCTTATGATCATGCTGCTGTGAATATTTTTGTTTTTGAGTTGACTTATGTTTTCTTTTGGGTAGATACTTAGGAGTGAAATTTATTGGCCATAAGTAACTGTGCCAGACTGTTTTATAAAGTGACTCTACCATTTTACATTCCCATCAGCAATGTTTGAAGATTCCATTTCTCCATATCCTTGCCAACACTTTGCCATGGTATTTTTCCATAGTAGTCATCCTAATGGGTATGAAATGGCATCTCATTGTGGTTTTGATTTGGATTTCCCTGATAACTAATTAAATTGAATATTTTGATGTACTTGTTAGCTATTGTTTATTTTTCTTAGACAAATGACTCTTCAGATTTTTTGCCCATTTTAAAGTTGAGCTGTTCTTTTCTTGCTCAGATGTAATAGTTCTGATGTATTCTGGATGTACTCTTATCAGATATGTGAAGTATAAAATTTTTCTTATTCTATAGTCTTTTCACATCTTATGAAGCATGTAGATTTTTTGTTGGAGTCTAATTTACCAGTTTTTTGTCTCCTTATGCAGTTTCTCTGAAATTTTCTATAAGTTATAAAAAACCACAACAGACCTTATTTCTCAAATCTCTCATTAATTTTTTTTTCTACAGAAATAATGGTCATTTCATTAACACAATGGTTAATGAAATGGGTTAGAGATATTAAAAAAAAAATTTAATATGGGTCAGAGATATTTAAAAAAATTTTGTGCTTTCAAATATTTTCATGAAATTTAATGGGAGGAGCCCAATGGTTTAGAGATATTAAAAAAAAATTGTGTTTTCAAATATTTTCATGAAATTTAATGGGAGAAGCCCAAGATTTCAAACCTAGTATCTAGTGCCCTTTTTAAAATCAGAAAATGTCTTTGAGTGTTCTGCTTAGCTCAGAATGCACATATTATTCTGTAAATATTTATAGGTGTCTAATGTATTCTGAGGACTTGACTGGGCTTGGAGATCCAGGGATGCTGGGAACATGGTCCTGTCCTTAAGAAACAAGAGGTCATGTGCCAGGCTACAGATTTCTACAGAGGGTAGTGGCACCAGTGGAGGATAAGGGGCACTGTCTGGGTGAGAAATCCTCACAGGGAGTCAGTGCTGGTGCTCTGTCTGCAGAGATGCATGGATGATCAGAACCTTTTGTTATAATCTTTGATTCTTCCTTTCAGACACTTGCTGCTTTATGTGTTGTGTACATTGGCACCAGTTATCTGTAACAGCAATAATTATGGATATGGATGTAATGAAATGTATACATCATTGTGATGACTTTGATACCTAGAAGCAAACCTAAAGAAAGCCACTTTTCTTTGATTTCTTCAGGTTTTCAAGAATGGGAACTTCCTACTTACTAATTAATTCAGTGTGGTGGATGTGGATATCTGAGGTCCAGCCCAAAGCCAAGCAGTTCTGGGTAGTCAGAGCTAAAATGTGAATCAAGGAGGAACAGCTGTTTGGCTGGAGAGAAGATTGTGTATAGAGAGTGGGGTGAGTCCTGTTAAAGATTTTAGATCTTTCTTTAATAATGCAGAGCTATTGATGAGTTTGGGTGTGTGGGGGGAACATGGTTATTCCTGTTATTGTATCACAGATGGTGGTTGTGAGGACTAGAAATAAGAGAATCGTGGGGCTGTTGGATTAGTCCAGATAAGCGCCAATGAAGATCTGAGCTAGTGTACTGATGGTTGAGGTGGATACATGGACTGGAAATTTTTAGAACGTGCAAATCTGGATGCTTGGCTGCAATCAATCATCATAAGTTAAAAGGAGGATTACTAATGAAGAAAGATTTCTGAAGAAGGTTTCAAAGGAATGAAGTGCCACAGAAGCCAGCATGATTTTAGGCCCTTGGGGTTAAAAGTGACAGAGCAGGGGTCATCCTCAGGCTCTCCAACAAGAGGGAGGAAAGAGTGTCTCCTCCCAGCTGTGCTTTTTAAAATCCCAAGAGCACTTTTTTTTATGTATGTATATTTTTTAGTTGTTAATGAACTTTATTTTGTTTATTTTATGTGGTTCTGAGAATCAAATCTGGTGGCTTACACATGCTAGGCATGTTCTCTACCACTGAGCCACAACCCCAGCCCCCAAGATTACTCTTAGGCTTGGTTTTATTGCCTCCTGCTATAGCAGAAGCTTTGCTAGGAACTCCCTGTTATCATCACTAGCATTCCCAGAATTGGGGAAGCATTGTGGAGCAGAGCCATCTGTTTGTTTTTCGTAATTCAAGCTGGCTTGGGCAGTTATTAAGATTTGAAGCAGAAGGTTGAGAATACCTCAGAAGTTTGTGGCCTGAATAGCCTGTGATGATAGCATTTCTGTGCAAGATCAAGGTTCACAAGTAAGTAGACTAGAATGCAGGAAGTAAACCGAGTTCACTTTTAGACCACCTTAGTTTGGGATGTGACTGTCCAGATGTTATGTTCCTGTGACTATTCACTTGACACCATTCACTAATAGAAGCCTCTCTAGGGACTGGTTATTTTCTTTGCTATGACTTCCAGAGTCTAGCATTACTGTACTTGGCACATCTGTGAATGAATGCATATAGGTGGCCATGCATAGCAGGCACAGGATGGATCATTTTATCAAGAAATATAGATTTAGGAGCCCTGTGTAGAGCTAGATTGTTGATAAGTCTTGAGATTTATTTTTATTGGCTAAAAGACTTTTATGAAAGTTCAGCTGTGGTGTAGACCTGTAATTTTCATGTCTAAGTAACAAAATTGTGCCTTTTTGCCCTGCCTAGAATTTAATGCCAGTAATTATCTGTTGATAATCCTGAAAGTGATTTTGTGTGTGTGTGTGAGGGGCAGATTAGAATCAGACTTGTGATAAATTGGGAAATGAAAGTGATAAGGCAGAGAAACTCTATTTTCTTTTAAGAATAACTGAGTTATAGGATGAAATCTTGGAAGTGATTTCAGATTACTCCTGTAAACTCTCACAAAAGATGTTTATAAAACAGTTGGAACAATATATATTGTACTAAAAAAATGTGCTGTGATCTACTCCAGAGATACAAATCAGGGAACTTAATAAATCAGGTCTTATTTGTGAATGGAAAGGACTGAAAATTCACCTTAAAAGTAAGAATTCAGTTGATATCAATATTGTGTATTCTGAGTAGCAGAAGTTAATGTAGTTCCATTTCTTATTCAAAAATAAAATGATTACAGATTTCAGATTTTGGCATTTGAACTCTGACTCCTGATTCCTGTCTCTTAATAGTTATTGGAATACCAGTCTAGAATGGAATTCAACTTTGATATTTTTACTCTTTAATTTTGAGATGACTGTGCTTCTAATTCTGTCTTCACTCCATATTCAGTAAAGCCAAAGTATTTTTAGCTTGGGTATGCCATAATTTTTATTATTTAAATTTCATAAAAACATAATTGTGTTTATATAAATTAGTAATATTACTCTCCTACTTGGGAGAGTCTGCTTGTTTCTTTAAAAATTTAAGGAAAAAATATAGTTATATTAACTTAGAGGCTAAATATTTTTGTCCTACCACCCTCATATAACACAATGTCATAGTCAGTTGCATATTTGTTTGTCCCTTAGTGTATGTGGGAAATTGGCTTCAGAACCCTCCTTGGATGCCAAAATCTGCAGATGCTAAACTCTCTTATATAAAATGAAATAATATTTGCATGTAAATTATACCCATTCTTCCAAGTACTCTCTATCATCTCTAAATTATTTACAATGTCTCATATAGTATAAATATGGTGTAAATAATTGTGATGTTGTATTACTTAGGGAATAATGACCCTCCAAAAAGTCTGTACATGTTCAAAACAAAAGCATGTTTTTTCTCAAATATTTTCTATCTGAAGTTGGTCAAATCCATGCATGTAGAACTCTGGAATATAGAAGACCAATTTTTAAAATGTTTATTTCTTTTTTTAGTTGTAATTGGACACAATACATTTATTTATGTTCATGTGGTGCTGAGGATTGAACCCAGGTCCTCGCATGTGCTAGGTGAGTGCTCTACTGCTGAGCCACAACCCCAGCCCACCAATGTGTTTTTAACATTTATGTTTATTGTCTCAAATCTTCCTATTCCCTGCAGTATATGTGAGTCTTTTAAAAAATTTTACTTATTTTTTTTTTGCCAAAAAACTTTCAGATGCAGCAGTGTCTTTTAGCAAGTTATAAAAGAAATTTCTAGGAATTCAAATTAAGTTATATCCTCTCAGCTTTTTAAATTACTGTAAGATACAGTGGTTTTCTTCAAATTAAAATGCTACAGGAGGGCAGTAATTGACAGTGGAGGTGTCAAGAGGAACCATAAATTGGCCCTTAGCTTCAATGTAACTCAAGCTGTAGCAGTTGTTATTTCACAATATTAATTACAATCAGTATCAGAGATGAGATGTAACGTTTCATAATTTTAATTATAAGTGGTTAAATGTCTTTGCTTTTTTTCAGCAATTTACCTAAAGCAAACCATTTTCATTTGTAAAACTCCAAAAAATCAATAAATAGAAGATGCAATAACTGAATACTATGGTTGTCTTCATCTTTTGTTTAGTGGATATTGCTTCTCAGTGAAGATAAGAATACTTGGATATTGTGCTTGCAGAACTCATTGTCTAGATTCCATGGTTACTGAACACTCAGTATTAGTAGTGTTTAATGTAGATATGAATTTGGGTATGATGTGTTTGAAAGACATGTAGAGAAATCATGTCAGTCCAAATTCATTAAAATCCCATTGTTTAGCAAAATTGTACCTTTGAGAACACAAAACATGACAGTTTTGAAGAATCTGAACAAATTTAGAAGAAGAGTAGGTTTTTAAGGGAATCTGAAGCACATACCATCCACAGTTACCACTAACAAGTGATTTTTATAGATTTTCAGGTGCCTGGAATGAGTTCCTGGGTTCTTTTTTTAAATTATTCATTAGTTGTAATCAGTTATACATGACAGAAGAAAATGCTTCAATTCATTGTACACAAATGGAGGAGATGTTGGGTTCTTTTAGATAAAGAACCTTAAAGGGTAGTATCATTGTAAGGGAAAAAGATAGTGGAAGGTTTTCAAATGGCTGCCCTTGCTATGCTGTAAAAGGTCTTGTATATTATGGCAGAGCTATGGATGGTTTTATTTGTGATGAATAATTAACCTTGTATCTTCTATAGGATATAGTAATTTCCATTCTTGGTCCAGTTAGCTGAGTTCAGTAATGAAGAATATGCTGTTACAGAATATTATCTTTGATACCAGCTGTTAGAGGATTTACTTAAAACTTCCTATTTGTTATTGGTATTTTAAAAAATAATAATTTGGGGTCTGTCTTTTCACATCCTTTTATATTTCTAAGCCAGAATGACTACTTAGAGCTGGCAGACTCCATACTTGCTGTGTGTGGAAGTAATTTTAAATCTTTGTTCTGAGTTCACTTAAGATATGAGAGATACTTGTCATTTTGGAATTCTAAGCTGTTAGTATACAGTTCTTCAGTCATGTTATTGAAATTTATTATTTTAACCTTTAATTAGAAGAGTCACTGTTCTTGGCTGTCTGTGGTCTGTTTCCATTGCTATTCTTTCATCATGTGATTTAAGCGTTGCTAAACCTTACAAATTATTCCAAAAGACACATGGAATTACTTTGTAATTTGGTACTGTCCATTCTGCATAAAATCCAGCCCTTTTAACCATAACATACAGAGAGCACTTGTGCAGTAAACATTTATTTGAATTAATGAATTGCTTTAGGGCTGCTTTCAAACGTAGTGTTTTCAGTATTCAGTGACTGAGCCTTCAGTACTGGTAGTTTAGCTAAACATTCAGACTTCATTTGAAGCCAGTAAACAGACAACTGTGCAATCCAGGGAGATCAATTTTTTAACTTTTCTATCCAATAGTAATTTAGTGTTTTTTAAGAGAGAGAGAGAGAGAGAGAGAAAGTTTTTTAATATTTATTTTTTAGGATTTGGTGGATACAATATTTATGTGGTGCTGAGGATCAAAGCCAGCACCCCGCACATGCTAGGTGAGCACGTTACCACTTGAGCCACATCCATAATCCAGTAATTTACTTTTACAGTTGTGTTTATATAGAGTAAATGTCAAAGGAAAAGGTGTATTTGAAGCAGTTACATGACTAAGTTTGCTACAGGAAAAATTTTCGGTATGCTAATGGAAAAGGGACAATTTAAATTGATATTATATAATTCAGGTAGCCCTTTTTAAAGACAGTTTTATTTAGGTATAATTGATATCCAGTAAACTTCATGTTTAAAGTGTATGATTTAATCATTTTTGACACATGTTCACACCCAAGAAACCATCATAACAATGAGGAGAATGAAAAGATCCATCACCCCCCCAAATTTCTTTGTTTTTCTCTCCTCATGATCCTCTGTCCCTTTCTCTGGACAACCACCAACCTACTGATCTGCTGTCACTATAGGTTAGTTTACTTATTCTAGGGTTTTATGTAAATGAAATTATATCACATGTACTCTTTTTTTTTTTTTTTTTGGCTCTTTCACTCAGTGTAATTATTTTGAGATTTGTCTCTGTTTCTGATTATATCAGTTGTTTATTCTTTTGAGGGCTCAAAGTATTCCATTGTATGGATGTATCTGTTCAACATTGACAGCCATTTGGGTGTTTCCAGCTTTTGGCTCTTAGAACTAAATATATCTGAACAACTGTATTACAGATCTTTTTGTGGATTTATGCTCCCTTTTCTCTTTGGAAAATACCCAGAAGTGATATAAGTAGACCATGTGGTAGGGTAATTTTAATTTTTAAAACTGCAAAACTGCTTACCAAGTTATCATTTCCTTTTACATTCCTACCAGCAGTGAATGAAGAATCAGTTGCCCCAAGTCTGTATCTTAAATACTTACTGTGGTAGTCTTTTTAAATTTTATTCCTCTAATAGATACATAGTATTACCTCATTGTGATTTTTAAAAATTTTTTTTAGTTGCAGATGTACACAATACCTTTATTTTATTTATTTATTTTTAATGCAGTCCTGAAGATTGAACCCAGTGCCTCATATGTGCAAGGCAAGTGCTGTGCCACTGAGTCACAGCCCCAGCCCCTCATTGTGATATTAATTTGTATTTTCCTATCTGCTGCTGCTGATGATGAGCATATTTTCACATGCTTATTTGCCATTCTTTGGTAAAGTATCAAATCTTGTATACTATTATTTATTGGGGTATTTGGTTTTCTTATTTATTAAGTTTTAAGAGTTCTTTATATATTCTGGATACAAATTCTTTATCAGATTTATGATATTTTATCCCAGTCTGACATGTTTTACATTCCCCTAGCAGTGTCTTTCAAAGAACAGATGTTCTTAATTTTGATGAAATTCAATTTACTAATTGTTCTTTAATGCACTTTTGGTATAATATCTAAGAACTCTTTGCCTAACCCCAAGTCACAGAAGCTAGCTCCTGTTTCTTTGAGGAGGTTTATTGTTTTAGGTTTCACACTTAGGAATATGACCCATTTTGAGTTAATTTCTGTATGTGGTATAAGGCAGGGGTAAAAATTCATCAGTTATTGTATATGGGTATTTAGTTCCAGCACCATTTGTTAAAAATGAACATTGTCTCTTTGCTGAATTGCCTTTGTACCATTGCCAAAATAAGTTTTCTGTGTACATGGGTCTATTTTGGCCTCTATTTTGTAGCATGATCTACTTGTTTATCTTTATATCAGTACCACATTGACTGAATTACTTTACCTTTGTAATAGTGTTTGTCTTATGATTTTTTTTTTTTTTTGCAAAGTTCTTTGGACTGTTCTGGGTCCTTTGCATATGCATTGGAAGTTTATAATCAGCTTACCGGTTTATACAAAACAGCCTGCTGGGATTCTGAGATATTGGATCTATGAATCAACTTGGAGAGAATTGACTTCTTAACATCATTGAGTCTTGCAACAAATGAACATGTTATTTCTTCCCATTTGTTTAGATTTTCTTTAATTTCTCTCAGCAATCTTTTAAAGTAGAAGTCTTGCATATCCCTTTCAAATTTGTCTTAAATATTTGACATTTTTGGTATTATTATAGTATGTTTAAAAAATTCAATATAAAATTTTTCATTACTAACATAGAACAGCAATTCAGTTCTGTATCTAGCTCTTGTATCATGCAACTTTGCCAAACTCACCTTCTAGCAGTAGCTTTTTTTGGGGTATATTTCATTAGATTTTCCTATATAGATAATCTCATCATTTAAAAATATAGTTTGAATTCTTCCTTTCTCACTTGAATGTCAATTTTTTTTTCTTGCCTTATTAAAGTAAGCAGAATCTCTGGTATATTGTTGGATGGAAATGATGGGAGTGGTCCTCCTTATCTTGTTCCTTATATTAAAAGAAAAAACATTCAATCTTTTTTAAATTATGTGTGCTGTTAAATATAGGGTTATTTTGTGGATTCCTTTTATCAGAATGAGACTATTGTATTCCTAAGGTTTTTAATGTTGTTGTTTTTGAACTAAGAATGGGTATTGGATTGTTATTATTTGTTTGCTAATATAATGATGTGCATTGTGTTTTGAATGGCAAACCAGCTTTGAAATATTAGCATGAATCTCATTTAGTCATGAGGTATTATTCATTTTATATATTATTGTATTTAATTCATTTAAATTTTGCTTGGGAACTGGATGTGGTGGCATACACTTATAACCCCAGCTACTCTGAGGCAGGAGGGTCACAAGTTCAAGGCTAGGATGGGTAACTCAGTGAGACCCTGTATCAAAATAGAAAGGACTGAGGATGTGGCATTAGCCTAGCCACATTAGAGCATTAGCTTAGCATGTGTGAAACCCTGGGTGCTATCCCTTTTTACAACCCCCCACCCTCCCCACAATTTTGTATAGGATTTTGCACCTGTGTTCATGAGAGGTATCACAACCTCTTGTAATGTCATTGTCTGGCTTTGATAGCAGGTTAATGCTGGCCTCAGAATAAGTTAGGAAGTATTTCCTCCTCTTCAGTTTTCTTATAGAATTGGTATAATTTTTTTTTCCCCTACATGTTTGTTGGAATTTGCCAGTGAAACTATCTGGATCTGAAAAAAAATTTTAAGGGAAGATTTTCAAGCTACAAATTCTCTTAAATATAAACCTGTGACTATTCAATTCAGGTTTTCATTGTAGGTGAGTTTGGTGGTATCTTTCTAGAAATTTGTTCTTTTTTTTTAGGTTGATGGATTTATTGGCATATGTCCTTTTCATATCTCTACAAACTATGGTGATATCATCTTTTCTTTCCTGATATTAGTAATATGTATATTCTCTCTTTTTTCCCTCATTAGCCCAACTGGAGGTTTCTACTTTTTTTCTGTCTTCTCAAAGAACCAGTGTTTTATTTATTTATTTTTATTTTTTTATTTCTTTTGTGTGTATATGTGTGTGTGTGTGTGTGTGTGTGTGTGTGTGTCTCTTTGGGATCAAGCCAGGGCCTAACACATGGTAAGTACACACTATACTACTGAGTTATACCCCAGCCCAAGAACCAGCATTTAATTTGTTTATTTTCTCTACTTTTTTCTGTTGTTTATTTATTGATCTTTCTGCTCTTTCTTCATTACTTCTTTTTCTCATTTACTCTCTGCATGTGATTTAATTATTTCTTTTACCATATTTTAAAATTTTTATACATAAAATATGCTTCTTTGAAGATTGTGATTTAAATTATTTCCTCCCTGAGACATAACGATATTGAGGCACAGAGAAGTGTGCTGTAGCTCAGTGGTAGAGTGCTTCCCTCACACATATGAGGCACTAAGTTTGATCCTTAGTACCACATAAAAATAAATAAATAAAGATTTTAAAAAAAGAGGAACTAGCAGAAACTAATGTGTGAGGTACCTTACTTTGTTGAAATCTGTGGAAAAAATTCTGAGAGCAAATCCTAAGTGTTACTTTTTTTGTCACTTTCTTTTGCTTTTTTGCAGTGGCAGGGATTGAACTCAGGAAAGCTCTGCCACTGAACTACATCCCCAGTCCTTTTTATTTTGGGGCAGGGTCTCAGTTGCTGAAGTTTGCCTTGAACTTATCATTCTACTGCCTCTGTCTGCCGGGCAGCTGGTATTATATGTTTGCACCTGTGTGCCCAGTTTTCCAGTGTTAGTTTTTTTTTTTTTAGATGAACACAATACCTTTAATTTATTTACTTATTTTTATGTGGTGCTGAGGATCTACAGGAGAAGAACATGAGGTTCTGAGGACTGGAATGCAAATAAAATTTTTTATTTCAAAGGGGTTTCCTGGAATTAGTGAAAATAGTAAATAAACCAGAACTAATGAAAAGGTGGCATAGCACATTTGAAAAAAACCCTCTTCTATGATATTTAGCTCCAGAATGTGATGTCAATTAGATACTGCCTTTGCCTGATTGAGAGATTTGCATCTCCATGCAACTTTATTTCTGGCAAGGGTGACACTGATGTAGCTCAGTGGTAGACTAGCTCTGTTTTCAACATGTAGTAATATAAATAAATAGGCCCAATATGTTTACCCCATGCTTTATTTTCCAAGAAAATTCTGGCTTAACTGCACAGGATATGTTACATTCCTTAACAAACTGTTATCTACAGAAGAAATGCAGTTTCAAAATAATGTTTATAAGAACAATTTAAGTTACCCTGAAGTGAAGACTTTTGTGACCCTGCTATACACCAGATTCTGGAACTCAGAGAAATAAAGATAGTTCTTACTAACCATAAAATCTGTGAGAGTTTATGCTTAAGAATTCAATTAGAAATGGTGAACATGAGCCTAATTAACCTAAAGTTGTCATGGCAGAGGATACTTGAGAGTTTTATGTTATCCTGCTGTCAGTCCAAAGTCAAGAAGTGTACCTCATCAAGACTCTTTGGGAACTTTTTTTAGATCTTCAAAAAAACTGAAGTCAAGAGAGCCATGCTATTATCTTTTCAGAGAGAACGTACTTTCTTCTGTCAGAGTGTCACCCAGTTCCTCTTCATATCACTTCTAATAAACTCATTGCCTCCCACTCTGATTGATAAGTTTGGAAACTTATGTCTTGACTGAAAAAAAAAAGTCTGCATTTGAAGGGGGTGGTCTTCATTCTATCTCAGTTTTTCAGAGTGTCCCAGCCCTGTATCACTAAAAGATCCTTGCCAGCTGAAGGGCTATCAGAGAGTCCCTGGAGTGCCTTCACTTCATAGTTTATACTGCTCTCTAGAGGGAAAAGACCCAGGGAATGATATTCACTAGACACTCCAAAAGAATTTAGACATGGTGGCTGTTCAAACCTTTTGTTAAGCAGTTATGAAACCCACAAGTAGGACAATATAGGAGGTTAGAATGAGGACACATCACACCAGAAATTCTTAAAGGAGGAATTTTAAATCAGATATTGTGATAAGGTGTCTGTACCTAGGAAGACACAGAGCAGAGACAAATTGTTCTTATTTTTCAAACTGTCAAGTTACACTTTTCTGCTTTTCTCTCATGTGAAATGCTCACAAAGAGAAACCAAAATCTTTAATCTGACATCCAGTTCTTGGAGAAAAATTAGAAATACTGCATTCATTTGAAATGTACAATAGAAAAAAGAAAACAGTTGACAAGGCAAAGAGGGAATACTGGCATTAAATATGTGAACAGAGCCGAGTGCAATGGTGCACTCCTGTAATCCCAGTATCTTGGAAGGCTGAAGCAGGAGGATCATGAGTTCAATTTTAGCTTCAGCAAAGATGAGGTGTTAAGCAACTCAGTGAGAATCTTTCTCAAAATAAAATACAAAATAGGGCTTGGGATTTGGCTCAGGGGTCCAGTGAGTGAATACGTTTTAGAATGACTTGTTATCCTATGACAGATAAATAATCCACTCACTATTGACTGGATGCCACGATTCAATCACAAGATACCAGCTAGTTTCTATGTGGAAAATAGCTGGTATCTTATAGACAGTGTGGTGAAGATGTTCCTGCACCTCCTGTCTGACAGGGTCACAGTATGGGGGATTCTGTGGCAGGGCTGCACCACCATGGGTAATGTTAAGTGTTTTGTTTATGATACTCATGAGATAGATAATAGGGCATACAACAATCAATAATAAAAGTACATGTTGCCTGAGATTGCAGGAAAATTCCCAGAATGAGATTAAGGATACAAATAAGATATGTCCTGAGATGTATTTTAGTATCTCTGACAATACAAACAATAGTGTTATTTCTTAAGAAATTCACAGGGAAACGATTGCAAATCAAGGTTCCTGAGAAAAGCTTAACAATTTACACTAAGCCCCTCATTCTAAAGCCACAACCTGTCCAACATACATTCCCTTTACTAACAGAGCCTTCTTTGCCCTACACAGGAATTCATGATGAAAATAGGAAACACATAATAAATACTAATAGCAAATGAGTTGAAGTGCAGAGCCTGCTCTTTAATTAAATATTATAAAGACATACAAATTCATAATTTGATGAATGATCAAAGAAACTCTTTAAAAAAGCAGTTAAATATGTCATGTGAATAAAGAAAATTACTTTGGAAAAACAGAATAATGTAAAATTTTATATAGATATATTTTAAAGTCAGTTCAGAGTAGTAGGCTTTTAAGTAATACGCTTTCACTCTTTTAAGTGTGTATTATTAGGACTTTAGTTTAGAAGCAAAAAAGCTTACCAATAATCATAGGTATGCTTTAAAGTTAAAAGTTAATAATAGGTCATGATACAGGTAGTCAAGTTGCATAGTCTGGTACTTAGTGATTGAAGTGAAAATGTAAAAGCTTAATCATATTGGCAAAGGTTACAGGAGCAGATTTTAAACAATGTGTTCAATATCTTATGAAGTTAATATATGTCAGAAAAGATTACAACTCTTGAAAATTATGTAAATGAAAGAAGTTTTGGGCTTTGATGCTATTTTAACTACATTTATAAATTCCTGTAAAAAAGGTATAAAAATAAAGGCCCCTCTATGGGCATCAGATCCTTCTGAAGGCTACTTGTAACTTGCAATCTGTCATCCTGTCTACTCTTCTTTTGCTGAGGCCACATATCCTTCAGTACCCAATGCCATTCATACTTAAGGACCCCTGGATTCTTGCTAGGGCTGGACACTGGCAATAATAATTAAAATTTTCTTCATTTAAATTTGAAGTTGACTCTGTTGATGGGCTGTATTGAATTATAGAAAAACATATATATATATAGACATAATGCCTGTGATTTGTGCTAATATTCTCATAGTACCCCATACCAAAGAAAAAACAAACATCATAATTCTATTATTATGCTCAAGGCAAAATTGCAAATAATTTGTTTTTAAATTCCTTATACTCTAGGTTCTGGAATATTGAGAGATCTAGAGACCTGGCACTGTTCACCTCTTGTTTATTTTATTAAACTAGAAAATTTAAAATTTTATTTTTGCCCCATTTTTTGTAGGGGAGTAGGGACAATGCTGCCTCAGGGAATTACTTATGAGTTGAAGTCTCAAGGTCTTTTCTCATAAGGCCAGAGAACAGAAATATTAAATAAAATTTTAAAGTAATTGTGATATTTAACTTTTATATAAATGCACTTCTGTCTGGGCTAGATCTAAATATTGGGAGGAAACTCTTCCATGAAATAAATTTATCCTGAGGCATTTAATGCAATTCACAGCAAAAAAAAAAAAATAAAAAATAAAATATATACAAAGATTCCAAGGCTGTGGAGCATGCCTGTAATATTGTAATATCAGTTACTTGAAAATACATTAGAGGAGTATTTGAGACCCTTCCCCAGGACTCTATCTATGTTTCTATTAATCCATCAATCCTTTCATCTGTGGTCCTGGGTGAAAGAATTCCCCACGCAAAGACACTTCGCTGGGAGAATTCCAATTTTATTGCAAAAAGCAGTGTGCTTATATAGAAATAAGGGGGAGATGGTAGGGCTTATATAAATGGCAGGCAACCCGTTTATTGGCAAGTTCTTTCAGATATCAGCTCCGGAGCCCAGGAATTAGTTCTCATTGGGGCTAAGGTTCCCCGCCAGCGAGATTTGAAATTGGTGCCGGCGGGAGAGTTCAAATGGGCGGGAACTTTTCGCACCACTGCAAAAAAGAAGAAGGTAGGAAGAAGAGGTGCTTAGGCGCCATGTTGGGTTTTTTTCTCTGGGGTATGGCTGCCGTTTATACTTTTCCCAACACTGGGACTTTTTAATGAATAATACCCATGGATCTGATCTCCAGTATTTTTTTTTTTCTACTGACAATTGAACTCAGGGGCACATGACCACTGAGACCACATTCACAGCCCTATTTCTATTTTATTTAAACACATCATCTCATTGAAATTCTTAGTGCCTTGCCATTGCTGAAGCTGGCTTTGAACTCACTGTCCTCCTGCCTCAGCCTCTCCAGTTGCTTGGATTAGAGGCATGCACCCCTGCAAGTGGTAGATCCCCAGTGTTTGATCAACAAATCAGAGCAGACAAAAACCTGTCTTTGTGTCCTTATTTGATTCTGATCTGGATGAAATTTACTATCACTCAAACAGTAGGCCTACTGATTTAGACAGCCTGTCAGTGTAGAGAGGTATATCAAGTCAGATTAAATCTAGGAAGCCAATTTTGAGTGAATCTGGGAAATTGGAGACTGTCCCCTGAGGGATATTATCAGGAACCTGTCCCTGCTCCAACCTGTTACCAAGGTAACCTGTCCCAGGAATTTCCCCTCCCTACATAGAGCTATAAGAATGTTAATGTGTCCTTGTACTCCATCCTGCCCTTCCCCCTTAAACCCACCTATTTCCCAACTTTAGGCCATCCCACCAAGCATTTTTGGGCCTAGACATGTCCTCAGGAAGGAGAAAGATAAGGGGGGAAAGGCAGGAGAACAAAGGAAGCCTAGGACATATAAAAAGGGCAGTGTAAGGGTCAGGTGAAACATTGGAGAAAGAGACCACCAAGTGACCACTCATGCAATTGGCAGAAGGTGATTTATTGAACCAGCATGCTGGGGCTCTGTGCCCACTCAAGAAGGGAAAGCAGCCCAGAGCCCCAAGCAGGGGCTGAGCACTGCTTAAGTACACTTTTTGGGGAGGGCGGAGGGCTTTGTATACATCAGAATAAATCATCATGAGGCGCGGGAAAATTGAACAACAACTTCTAAACATGATTAGTTCATTCATTGGTGGGAACAGGTCAGGCTGGAGTGATAGGTCATTTCTAAATGGGGTACACATTCAAACTGATTGGTTTTAGTGCCTAAAGGACTCCGTGACCAGTTACACAGAGCCCTTCAGTTATTAAACAACCAAACAGCCAGGGGAAATGTTTACTGGGCAATTCCAGTATTGTCCTAACAGCTACAGGGATTTCAGGTTTTGCAGGTAACATAGAAACCTAAGAATACCTAATCCTTTACGTTTTAACTCAGACCTTGCAGCTTAGAAACTTTACAACACCTGGTCTTTTACCCTTTAACTTTTATGCTTTAACTTCAATTTCTTTTACCCTTACAGGCAGAACACCTTGCTTCTTGAGATACCCTGATACCAGCTATGTCCCACTTCTCCCTTGTGGGAGAAGTCTATGTTACTCTTTTCCAAATAAACCCTGCTTTGTACGCTTGCCTCAACATGCTTCTCTAATGTTCAAACTTCAACATGTGGAAAAGGAAGACTTGTCACCAGTTACCAGTGGTGTCACTACAGGCCTCAATTTTGGAGGAAGTTCCTGAAGCCCTTTCCAATCTGTCTCTTGGGTGAGAACTGTCCAATCAAGACACAGCCAGTGATGAGGGGGCAGACTTCCAAAGTCTTCTATTCCTTTCTTTTTTGGAGTCTGCCATTCATTGAATCCATTTCTATGCTTCCAGGTTTCTGTGCTGGAGCTGAAAAAAAAAATAAGGGGAACACTAAGCATCCTGAAATCCAGAAAATGGTAAGTGTGTGTTCTTATTTTGAGACTGGGTAGGGAGGCTGTTTGAAGCCAGTGGGATTGGCTATGGTGGCTGAAAACTCCTCATAATTGTCTCCAGAGTCTGGTGGGTAGAAGGTCTCTCCTTGGCAGCTTAGCCTTTAATTTTCTCTGACTAGTATAGTGGAGCTTAGATTTGAGACCTCAAGTCTTTTGTTCCATAATTGTATGGTATATTCAGGGCCTTCCTGAATTCCTATGTGGGCATCTGTGTGCCATTAGCTCAGCATGTCCCCAGAATATGTGGTGAAGACTGGGATAATCATCAGAAGAGGACCCCAACTTCATTAGTGGTGTTCCTGTGTGAGAGAAGCTGTGGCTCTTTTAGGGACCCTGTTCTTGTTCCTCCTAAGTGTTTTTTATTGTTGTATATATGTTTGTTTATTTTAGACCAGGAATTATTCCCAGGGGGAATAATTCTCAACCTTTTTCTATATATTTATGTAAAGACAAGGTCTCACTGAGTTTCTTAGAACCTTACTAACTTGCTCAAGCTGGTTTTGAACTCAACATCCTCATGCCTGCTGAGCTTTCTAAATGTAGACTAAGAAGTATCTCAAATCCAGAATGGCTATCTGATAGTTTAGCTATTTATAGATCTGAGATTAAATCCCAAATTTCCAGCTCTCTTCACATTCTCAAAGGCAGGGTTTCTTGCTCAACTTGATTGAGAAAAAATAAAATAAAATAGATAGTAAAATGACAAGGCAGCTGAATAATGGACATCTTATTTAACCACACCTGAAGGTTAATGGATAGATATGTTAATGAGCACCATTAAGGCCTATTCAAATTAAAAGAACACTTGAGACTCACTTGTGGGAATACCTTCAACCAAATTCTTTGTCCTTGGGGTGAACCCAGTTGGAAGTCACTGGAAGGAGGATGGGATACAGAAAGGACAAACTTGAGGCTAGTTGGTAATAAGAATGCCTTTTTCAATACTCATTTTAAATAGATTTTAACCAGTGGTCTGCCAAAAACCATATTTAAACTTTGAACCTGACACACAAATAAAATGGGTTCTTCTGCTATCATGCCCTCTCCCACATTTTGGGAGTTGTATTTCTTCTTGCTAAAATAAATCCTATTCTTTTTACTAAAACCTTCCCTGAGTGTCCATAGATTTTATTCTTCAAAACTTGTGGGACAAGATCCCAGAGAATATTGGTTAAATGGGAAATTTAGTTTCATCTCAAAACTTCAGTTTCAACATAATTATTTTTTCCCATGTTTTGTTTTAAAGGGATGCTTTATTTGTATTTTTTTCTCCAAGAACTGGATGGCAATTTTAAAAGATTTGCTTTATCCTTGTGAGACTTTCACATAAGAAAAAAGTAGGGAAAAATTAGATGACATTAAGAATAATGACTTTTTTCTTAATAAAATAATATGGTCAATGTGTCCCAGTCACCAGGGGCAAAATTGCAACATATGCAGTCAAGGAGAGAAATAAAAAATGTTCAAATGCTTCTGCCCCTTTCAATGCTTTATTCACTCAAATTGCTCAATGCATTTGTTCTCTATAGGTTCTTACTCAAGAAAATAACAATCCTGAATGCTAGGCACTGCAATAGACATAATCCATTCACAGCAAAAAAAAAAAGGTTGATTAATTCACTGCTAAGAATTATAGATTAATTCTAAACACTGCAAAAGTCACTTAATCATGACAAGCTAGTGATAGACATTCCCTCTGTGTACTAAGTTTAAATGTCAGAACAAAATTCTTAAGCCTTAGGCTTTTAGTCCAGCAGATGCACACTCACTCAGACCATGGTGACCAGGTCCAGAACCAAGGCAGACTTATCCTGGCTTGGAGTGGACAGCATGTTGAGGAGAGAACCTATGGAGAAGTTGTGGCTTTCACCAAAGTTCAGATGAAGTGGTAGAGTTTGAGAGATGAGAAAAGCATGCAGAGGATCAAAAGAACCATGACAAGTGATGGGATGTCGGGTCCTCATCAGGCTCTTCAGCTTGAGTGCATCCTAGTTTCTGCTGGCTAATTCCCTGCTCAATAGCTATATTATTTATACTAAATTTGGGGTCTTTTAACCTCCCTTTCAATTCTTATTATCTATCATGGGATTTCTCCATGACATCCTTTACCCTGGGGTCAGAAACTTCTGGTCTTGTGGTCTCCACTCTGATTTTCTTGTCTTTCTCTCTTATCAGGCAAGTATAGCCTGCCAGATGTTTTACTCTGTTTATCAGGTTAAGGGGAAGTAACTTTTTTTTTTTTTAGGCCATACTGGGAGACTCTGTGGGTGTGCCTGCTGTGACTGCATGTTTCAAACTGGAGTTTTTAAAATGGAGTTGTTTAAGCTCAGGGCTAAGGCCATCCTCACAGTCCCAATTAAAGACTTTTTAAAAATGTAATGGGACCTTAATTGGGGTTTTTCTTTCCATATATGTAAGACCACTTTATTAAAATGACCTGTAGAAGCATTCCAAACATTTCCAGCAAACATCTTTGTCCTAATGTGGAGGAAAATAAAGATGGGACTGGACTTAATTTAAACTATAAGGAAGTTTAATCACAAGGGCTAGAGTACATAGTGAATCTGAACATCAAAAGCCATGTGAGAAACCTGGTACATTAAAAAAAAATTAGTTATCAATGGACTTTTATTTTACTTATTGTGATATGTGGATCTGAGGATCGAACCCAGTGCCTCAACATGCTAGGCAAGCACTCTGTTACTGAGCCGAAACCCCAACCCTAACTTGATACCTTTTTAATAACCTGTTTTACATAGACATTAACCAGTAGCCTTAATACTTTTTCAATATCTGTTTGGATTGAATTAATAACCCAGAAATCAGTGAAGCAAAGAATCTAATTTTATCTCCAACTGTGGTTTCAGATATCACAGTGTGTGAGTTAAGATTCCCCTTTGAAGAACTTAACTTTGTGTTGTGTTCTCATTCCAACCTCCCATATTTGCCCAGTCCTTAGTTTTAGAACAGTCTGACATAAGGTGTCCACAGATATCAATGTCTCTTAGCTTATTTAGAAAATATCATTATCTGAGTCTTGTTTTCTAGAGATCAGTTTGAACTATAAGTGTGTAGCATCTAAGGGGAGTAGTTGGATGCTGTGAAGCTGGAAGGAATCTTTTGATGTTCCTTTCATCTAAAAGGATGTTTTTTGGGGGGTGCATACTAGGAATTAAACTCAGAGACACTCCACTACTTAACCTCATCCCCAGCCCTATTTTACATTTTCTTTGGAAAGAGTTGCTTAGTGTCTTACCATTGCTGAGGCTGCTTTGAACTCTCCATCCTCTGCCTCAAACTCCAAAGCCCCTGGGATTAGAGGCATTTCCCACCATGCCTGGCCGGCATTTCATTTTTTTTTTTTATTAGATACTGTGAATAAAGCTACAATGAAATTGGAATTGCAGTTATTTCTTTGAGAAAAGTTTTCCCATTCATTTAGATGTATACCCAGAAATATTATTACTGGATTATATATTCATTTTTTAGCCAGATTTTTTATTATTATTATTATTATTATTATTATTATTATTATTTATTGAGTCACTCTAGATTAACCCATGGGCACTTTGTCACTGTGCTATACACCAACCTGTACCCCTTTTGTGAGACAGCATCTCACTCATTTGGTTACAACCTTGCCAAATTGCTGAGACTGGTCTTGAACTTGAGATTCTCCCTTTTTATTCTCCTGAGCCACTGGAGCATAGGCATGTGCAGCCTTGCTTTGCTACCCAAAATTATTATTAGTGGATTATATGTCATTTTTATCTTGAGCTTTTGAAGAACCTTAACACTTTTTTCAAAAAATATATTTATTAATTTTTTTAAATTTTCACTAATATTTTTACAAGTATATATACACTGGCATAATTGTAATCTTTCAGAAATTGTTCATCTTAGTAGGTTTGGCACTGGGAGATAAACCCAGGAGTGCTAACCACAGAGCCACATCCCCAGTCCTTTTTATGTTTTATTTTGAGACAACGTCTAAGTTACTTAGAGACTTGCTAAGATGCTGAGAGTGTCTTTCAAATCACAATTATAAACCACTGGGATTACAGGCCTCTGCCACCTCCCCTGGCTCTCAGATTTTACCTAAAGACATTTTAAGAGCCTTACAGAGGGCACAGAAAATTGATTGAATTCATACATTAAATTTCTGAGGCAAGTTTATGTGATGTAGCCAGTGTAGGAGTGTTCTGTAAAGATTTATTTGGATAAACAGAGATTTGTGGTTTTTGACTTCTACTATTGGTTATCATAGTCCATAAAGGTGAGAGAAATACAATGTCATTTATTGATTTTCAATCTATATAGATTTGCACATTCTCAGTCTCTTTTGCTTCCAGATCTTAGAAGTTCAGAACATAGTAACTTGAACAAAAGATGTTTAAGTTGAGAAATTTAGTATACAAGCAAACTCCTCTTAGGAGCAATTGGTAGTTCTGGCTTTATTACTGGAGTTAGCAGGGTTGGGGCTGGGCTCATGAACTGCTAGAATCTTACTCAGGGTACCAGTCGTTCATTGTATTTCCTCCTATTACATCCACAATAAAATCTAGGGAGAATATCCTCTGACAGCAACAGCAATTGGGAAAATATGTTGGCAAATGTTTTCTTGAGATAAACAACAACTTTGATATTTGGCCTTGATCCCAGCTGATAAAACACTGCAGAGGCTTTCATTGCCCCTGGAAATCACCATACATTCTGTGGCTTAGACACTTCTGTATCACTATTTCCACACTTCTGTTTACTGTGGGTGATATTGGGGATTTGTTCTCAAATGTGGTAATTTGTTCAAGACTGGGCTAATATTCAGTGTACCCCAGATTTTCATTCTGATTGAAGGTAAATATTTTCTAAATTGCTGAATGTATTTCAGTCTCTCTATTCATTTATAACTTTGTGAAAGAGACACTCAGAACATGAGTAGCTTTTTATTAATTATATTTTTCTATGGAGGAAAACTCTAGAATTTTAATATTCTGCCTTATTTTCAACATCTTACCCCATTAACATATGCCTTTTATTGTGTTTCTAAGTTTGGAACCAAGTATCTTGCACATTCTGCACACACACACTCTACTTGTGAATTGTGCTACTAGTCCCAAATTCCAACTTCATATTGGATAATTTTACCATTCATGTCTAATATTATTTTTCATATTGATAGTTTTTATTTAGGCCTTCCTATTGCTCTTAACAATGCCAAAAGATGACATATTTGTGGATTCAGATTTGGTTAATTTATGATTCATTTGTTTGTATTATTGCCATACAGTTTCATAGTACACATTAATGTCAGAAAACAATAGCAACTTTATTTGGTCTTAAAAATAGAAGGTTTTTGGCTTTTCTACATATTTTTTTCTACATAAATTTCAGAAAAACAATTCATGCATACTAAAATTTTAATGGGAAAATATTATACATTAACCTGAGATAAAGGGTTTTCTTTTTAATTATGAGTTTTATTTACACACGTGGTGTATATAACGGAGCATTTTATGTCCTCTGTAAATTTTTGTTTTGTGATAAATTGCACATATTTTCCTTGAAAGCCTCTCTATATATCATGTGTTACACAGATATAACCTGTATGTAATAATTATGCAATATTTTGTTCTGTCAATTAAACTGAATAAAATTTTGTTTTGGGGACAAATGATGCAAGTCATGGAAGATAACAGGAAACAGTTTTCTTTGGCTGCAGCTAGGTTCAGAGAGCATAGCTTTTGGTATAATCAATCAAACTCCTGAACCCCAAGTTTGGGTAGCTTCAAAGTTTTATACCCAGCATATAAGTGGAGTGCTCAGAAGCTCACAGTCTGCAGAAGTTCACATAAAAGCAGTTTTTTTTTTTCACTCTTCTGGGCAAGTTAACCCTTTAAGGATAGCACCTGAGAGGGGGAGAGACTCTTCTCCCCTTTCTTTCCTCCTCCTGCTCACTTAGGGAGTCCAATTGGTAACTTCTCTTATCTTAGAAATGTAAACAACTGTGTGAAGCCCCAGCTCCAGGCCAAGAGGCCTTGTTTACATATTTTTTTTTTTACAAACTACTCTACTGGATACATGTTTGTGAGAAACTAGTATGTGGGTGTCCAGTACCTGGAGTGCTGATTTTTGTCCCAGCCAATTAAAACAGGGCAACATTGAAATTGGAAGTTTATCTACATTGAACTCTTTCTTAGAGACTCTTTTGGTGACAGTCCAAAAATGGAGCCTTGTTTACATATTTTTTTTTTACAAACTACTCTACTGGATACATGTTTGTAAGAAACTAGTATGTGGGTGTCCAGTACCTGGAGTGCTGATTTTGTCCCAGCCAATTAAAACAGGGCAACATTGAAATTGGAAGTTTATCTACATTGAACTCTTTTTTAGAGACTCTTTTGGTGACAGTCCAAAAATCAGCCTAGTTGAAGTTTTCTGGAGAAGCCCAGTTAAAAATTTCTGTGGAGAAAACAGGAGCTACTTCAATGAAACTAAAAATGTGTTTGATCCCAAGAGAGCAGTTTTTTCCAACTATAGTATTTATTTCATTTTGAATGTACCTCCTCTTTGCACCTATTTTTCTGGTTTCAACAGCATGGACAAACATATTTGTAGCCTTATGCTATCATATAACTACATATTATCAGGATCAGAAACACAATATTTTATATAGGCTTTGCTACTGTTTGAGGAGTATCATATATATTAAATAAACACTTTACACAAAAAATAATAGCAATTTATATTATTTCTCTAATTCAAGAGAATTTGTTTCTTGTCCTCATCAATACTGTGTAATTTTTTTGGCATCAGATGGTAGTTTGCATTTTTATAATTTGTTAAGATGTTGAGAGGTTTTAATTTTTGAACATTTCTCCTACCATAAGTGTCATTTTCTTTTTTATTAAATATTCTTTACTTTTATGTGAGTTCATGAGTTCTCCCACTTCTCTTTATACCTTTTCTTAAAATTATTTTATTATTTAGTTTGGGTGGACAAAATACCCTTATGTTATTTATTTATTTTTATGTGGTGCTGAGCATGGAATCAAGGGACTCACATGTGCCAGGTGAGTGATCTGCCACTGATCCAGAACTCCAGCCCATCTTTGTACCACTTAACGAAAAAAAGTTTATTTCTTAATGTTGCCCAATTTATAATTTTTTAACATATTTATGTAACTTTCTAAAAATAAATAACTGCTCTGTTTGTGGTTCTTGATATTTAAACCAAAGTTGCCATTACACTCATCAACATCCCCAGGCATTTTTAAAAAATCTTAAATAGAGACAGGTTGTTGGCAAGTAGCCAAGCTAACCTTGAAATTTTAACCTTTCTGCTTTAGTCTTCCAAATAGATGGCATTAGAGGCAAGTAGTATGACATTTTCAATATAAATCCCTTTTATTCATGCTGGGGATTGAATGCAGGGGCAACTGACAAATGAATCACATTCCCAGGATTATTTTATATATTATATAGTGACAAGGTCTCTCTGAGCTTTTTAGTGACTCTTTTTGTTGTGGCTGGCATTGAACTCACAATCCTCCTGCCTCAGTCTTCAGAGTTTTGGGATTGCAGGCATGTGCCACCACACCTAGCATAAATTCCTTGTTATAGTAACTTTTGACAGATATATATGGGTTATTGAATCTAGGGGTGGTATACCCTTAAGCCACAGCCATATACCCAGACCATTCAATATTTTAGTTTTGAGACAGAAACTTCCTCATGGTGGTCATGGCCTTCCTGTGTTGACGAGGCTTTCTTTGAACTTTTGGTTCTTCAGCCTCTACCTCCCAAGTCATTGAGATTATTTGTGTAATACCATCCACAGCTATATTTTATTTTTATATTGAAATATATAATACTTCTGAAAATGAGTTTCTTCTGGTATTAAGAAAGCATATAATATAGTTTTCTCCAAAAATAATTCCTTGTCCCAATGATTTTTTTGGAAAGAATGTCATATTTCTATTTCTGCAAAGCACTGCAAACTTTCTCTAAATTTCAAGTTTCTTGTTGTTTTGTTTTGTTTCATTTTCTTAATAAAGGTTCTGTGTTACTTACACACATCTATTTATTCATATTATTATAAGGTATCTAATTATTTCTATAAGTTCATATTGTACAACAATGTGTGGTAAAATCCATCTGTTGTTCAGTGATGTACTTCAAGTAAATATAAAATTAAGCTTGAACATTTGGCAATACAAAATTCTAGATGTCAATATTCACTATGACACATAAAAAATAAATAAGATAAATTAAAAAAAATGTTAAAAAAGTTTAGAGTTCATTTCTTGCAATGTATACCTATTATTAAATGAGGCATATTTCGTACAGGTACATATATATTACTATTATATAAAATTAATATTTTATTGCTACATCTCAAATTAATCATATCTCTTTCAATTTAAATTGTCTTTTGGAAGCACCCACACATGACACTCTATGCAGATGTACATCTTTTGTGGTGTGAAAATTTTGCTTTTGCTTAGTATGTTCTGCCCTTTACTCTCCTTTTTATGAAATTTTCCTTTCAAAATTATTCATTTCATGAATTTTAGACCTTTTATTTTAACTAGTGAAGTCTGTAGATTTTCTTTTTATCCTCAGCTTTAGGTGCATCCCACTATATAAAGTTTTAATGTTGTGTAATTGATTTCTAATATTCTGTAAAATTTACCCCCAATTCTGAGCACTCTGGACTATTGATGTCTGAATGGAAAAAATCTCAAAATTATTCATGCACAAAGCAGGAAATGGATGGAGTAGAATATAAGACTGGTGGATGCTAAGTATGTAGGTGACATTATTTTTTTTTTTTAAATATTGGTGGAGGGGCTGGGGTTTTGGTTCAGCTCTAGATTTTTGACCTAGCACATAAGAGGCCCTGTGTTTGATCATCAGCACCACATAAAAATAAATAAATAAAATAAAGATATTGTGTCCAACTACAACTGAAAATAAACACATTAAAAATTGTGGAATATATGGGGGTAGGGAGAAAAAGATCAATGACAAAAGAAATCTTGAGCATCAGAAGGGTTCAGATGCAACAAGTCTACAATGGCAGTATGATGTTACAGGGGTAGTGTCCTTGGAAGCAGAAATAAAATTTGGGGAGAAAAAAAAAAGTAACTGTTGCACTATTCCCAAATGAAAGAGCCAGGTGAGTGGGTTCTGTTTTTAACTCTTCCCATCTAGAAGTGGAGTTGACAGTTCATAAGGTATACCTCAGTAAGCAGTAGAACACCATATCGAAGTACCTTTACACTTTTTCAAGGCTACAAGCTCTCTTTTACAATTCCAGTCACATTACGTCTTTGTACTTTATAGTTATTCATTCATTCATTCATTCAATTATTTATTTGTTTCTTCATTTACTCACTTTTTCTTGTCATTGTTTTTACATTCCTAGTGATTATATAATGGCATAAATATCCTAAATGTTAACTTCTCTAATATTGGTTTATGTGTTTATGCATATACTTATTATTTGAACAATTTCCCCCTTGCCAAGCCTGATTTATATTAGATCTTAATCTTGTTTTATAACTACTTGATAAAAACACATTATTTTAAACAGCTTAAGGATCTATCTCCTGAGCATAATTCCAATCACAAACTAAAGTGGGCATCTGGGTCAATTAAAAGCTGTGTCAAATCTCCTCTTTGTTCCTACTTACACCTTAAAATAGGACTCCTGTCTCACTTGTATATGTTTGAGAACATACTAATTTCTGAATGCATCATTTAATAAATGTAGATGAGTTTTCATGAACAAACCCACTATTGTTTTTAAATTGTGTAAATCCTTGACCCTGAAAGTTTCACTGATTAACCCCCCACCTCTCTCTCTCTTTCATATTACAGATTGAACCCAGGAATGCTTTTCTGCTAAGAAACATCCTCAGCCCTTTATAAAATATTTTATATAGAAAAAGGGTTTTGTGGAGTTTCTTAGAGCCTCACTGAGTTGCTGAGGATGGCTGGCTTTGAACTAGTGATCTTTCACCCACAGCCTCAGAAGACTCCAGAATTACAGGCATGCACCACTGCATACAGCTTTTGATACTCTCTTTAAAAAATCAGTCACAACTCTAATAATTGAAATTGCATTTACATCACTCTTTTCTAATGCACTAATATATTACCATCTAAAATATTTTTTGAAACAAATTTATAAGATGACTACTATTTTATTCCCAGAGTTTATTCTGTTACTTCTTTAGGATTGATAAATGGTCTTCTTTCTCTTCTTTCTTCTTAGATATGTGTGTGTCTCTTGTTATCAAATGGGTCTATGATACGTGTGTTGAAAATTATGATTCCAAACCTATCACGAATCCCCACATTTCCAAGAGTGTTGAGAGCAGAAAAAGAACAATATTCATAACTAATGAATCACTTTCAGTGGAAGCATAGTACCAGTGTCCAACGTGGAATGCAGTCAAGATGCTTCAGTGGTAAGGTGGTGTCAGAACCACCACCCTAGGGATTTGGGGACCTCTAAAGCACCATGTCCATATCAGAGTCTTTTACTCACCTTTTAAATACAGTTAGTGCTGCTTGCATAAAAAATAAAACACTATGTATAAGAAAGGTGAATGAGAATTAAATCCTCTGGAGGCACCAAGGTTGATCTTTAACTCTAGTGGATAATTAGTAAAATAAGAAAGACCTTGCAATAGCCCCATCTTTCCCAACTACATGGAATAAAACATTTTAGATGTAATGAACTGAAATGACAAAAATGCATTTCATGGAGGTGGTATCAAAGAAATTTTAATGCTAGAACCCTGGAAATGTGGGATAAAAATATACACATACATATACAGTTAAACAGAAAATGATAAATGATAAGCTCATAAATGCAGGGGTAAATTCAGTGTACATGAGTTGTATGTACAAGGTAATGATAACAACATGAGTTGTATGTACAGGTAATGATAACACCTAAAAGATGAAGAAAGTAGTAATTGAGGTGATTCAGAACTCTATAATTGTGGGGAATAAAAATAATTTTTTTTAAAGTAGATATTGTTATACACCATTGGGTATGCCTCTTTCCTCTGCTGTTCATCTGAATTTGATTCTCTCAAATGAGCTTAGGTGTGTAAAGTGCTTTCTGAATTTTTGTTTTCTTTTGTTTTCAGGATTTTGTCAGGTATGTCTTGAAATGCCCAGTCCTGAACTCACTTTTGTGGCTCTTTTACAATTTATTCTCATCTGCAGGGGCACAGACCCACTTCACTCATTTTGTTCAATGAACTGACTTTTTTCTATCTTTGCAAACAATGTTTGGAATTGTCAGTCTAGGGAGGGTCTTCCATATCATATAATATGGTTCTCAGACCCTGTGGGAATTGAGGGTAGTGCCCTGTTGTTTTACTATCATCTTCCCTGTGAGAAGGCTTATCTGTCTTCTGTGTTTTGAGTATTCCACCAACTCAGAAGAGAAGTATTTGTGGTCACAAGCTAAAGAACACTAGAAGCTACAAGATTTGAGAAAATGCAAGGAATAATTTTCTCTTAGACTTTTATAGGAAGTATGGCTATTTCATCACTTTGATAAAAATTTATATAGTCAAAGTCATTCACACTGTGAAAGTCTTGTATTTAAATAATCCATAATTGTAAGAAATAACTTCTGGTTATTTCTTTCCAATAAGTGACTTAATTTTTTTATCCATATTAAAAATCAGAAATTACTGAAAATTAAATCTATGTATTCAAATTTCCATCATGATAATGTGATCAGAATTAAGTAGGAATTAAGAGAACATTGAACAAAGATGCTATAAAGCATGATTGAAACTTCCCTGCCTTTTCTGAGTGTCAGAAACACGTCGATAAAGCAACTTTAAATTTCTGAATAGTATGTAAGTTTATTTGTGATTCAATTTTCAGTACTAGTTTCCAGGGCTGAGGATATAGCTCAGTTGGTAGAGTGCTTGCCTTGAATGCACAAGGCCCTGGGTTCAATCCCTAGCATAAAAAAAAAAAGAAAAAAGAAAAAGAAAGAAAGAAAGAAATACCAGTTTCTTTGTGATGTAACTTATTGGTGTTCTTTGCTAAACTGTTCTCTTCATGTTAAATACTCACAGGTTCTCTTTGCTTTTAGTTACTTCTGATAACTTCTGCCTTAACTATTATTTTCTTATGAAGCTAATAGGAATACATTTTATTATTTGGAACTAAAAAAACTGATTTTCACAAAAGGAGGTTTTCTACTGTTATATATATTCTGATCATTTTAGTTTTATATTTTGGAGATTGGCTGTTTTATTTTCAGCTTTTTAACCAACTCAATTTAAACTTGGTCAATTTGTTGGCTAGTTTCCTATCATTTGTTCCATCATGTGAATGTAGTTTGATCAATTTTATGTTCCCATTCTCTACTTTTCTACCTCATTGATATTGGTTTCTTCAAAGTTTTCCATCAAAATTCTCTGATTGGTGGTGGTGATAACTAGAAACTAAACTCAGGGCTACTGGAGTACTGAGCCTCATACCCAGACCTATTTTGTATTTGATTCAGTGTCAGGGCCTCACAGATTTGCTTAGTGCCTTGTTGCTGAGGATAGCTTTGAAGTTGAAATCCTCCATCCTCAGTCTCCAGAGCTACTGGGATTCTAGGCTTAAGCCACCTTACCCAGCTAGATCTTGCATGTTTTAATTTGATGTCATTTTAAACTTGCAAATACAGTTATGTTGCACTTACAGAAATATATTTCTATTCATTATGCAACTATTATTGTGGTAACAATTTTTTGGGGGGGTAATGTTTCTCTATAATTTTTCTCTTGTACTTACTAAATTAAATATATATCATGTTAATGTCATGTTATTGACAGTTTTTTACAACATTTAATATTTTTGTAGCTATCCAGTACCTAAAAATGAATAAGCTCATATTTCTTCATTCTTTTATGACCCCAATGTAGCTAGTTTCAGACACACTTTTTTAGTGTTTGTACTCAAATTTGTCATTTTATGATGAGTAGGCCAATGAAAAAATTTAGATTCATTCAAAATAGAAACATTTAATTGTATTTATTCAGGTTATCATTACATCTGATAAGCCTATAAAGAACATAGTAGTGTTCCTACTTCATAGGCGATTTTGAGTTGTTTTAGTAATTAGTATGTTACCACAATGTGTCCATTAGAAACGGCTCATAATTTACTCAGTGTCCATTCTTTAAAATATGAACTTTTGAGAGACCTTTAGCATGAAAGCATGATGATATATATGAACGTTTAGCCCAGCAGAACTAATGAACAGGAAAAAAATCCAACTATTTATAATTGCTGGTCCAGAAATGTAGCTCACGAAAATAGATAAGTAAAGGTACAAACAAAAGTATAAAAGGCAATAGAAATACACATTTTCTACTTTCTTAATGGATATTGAAAGCAACATATAAAACTGTATATTTAGAATATATGTCTCTAGTACCTCAAAAATTAAAAAAAAAAAATCAACTCACACTATGTGGGAAACATTCTAAGTATTCTTCTTTATATTATTTGACACATATTTTGGGGTTTCTAAAGAAAAACATGTAAAAAATAGAGAGTGTCTTCAGACTTTAGTGTTTAACATTTTTATTCATCACACACACACACACACACACACACACACATTTGGCTTTGTACAAAAATCCTGGTTTAATTCTACTAATTTACCCCTTTTTTTTTCAGAGTGCAACCAAAGGCTTCAGGATGTGTATCTTCAAGTCTAGCATGTACTTAGTGCCACATTAGTTATTCACCATTGGAAATCAGCCCTCATATGGGCTGAGGAAAAACTATCATTCAATTTCAGTTAATCCAGCTTTTCTCTTATTGAATATGTAGGAGCAATGCTCTGTTGTGAATTCTGTAAGCCCACCAACTTAACTAAGACACTGATTAATTAATTGGTTAATTTTTAATTTTACTCTGGGATTGACTTAAGTAATTGTGTGGCTCTTTATTTTCTTCTTATTTTTGTTTTCTTTGTACTGGGGATCAAATCTAGCAGTGCTCTATAATTGAGCAAAATCATGTCTGCCTAAGTTGTCCAATTAGATTTGTACTTTCATTAGTATCAGAAATTAAACCCAGAGAAACTTAACCACTGAGTGACTTCAAAAACTTTTTTTTGTTGTTGTTAAATTTCTGAGGTTAACCTTGAGAATTACCTGCTTTTGCCTTCTGAGCTACTGGAAATTCACCATCATAACAAGGAGTCTTGTACTTATTGGTTGGCCTCACCATCACAACTTACTAAAATTATAGAAGTACACCATCATGCCTGGTGCTTGCTGAGCAAGTGTGAGGTACTGGGTTCAATTCTCAGCATCACATATACATAAATAAATGAAAAATAAAAGTCCATCCACAGAGCGTAGCAAGATACATACTTCAAATTTGTTTTTTTATTTTATTACTAAATTAATATTTGTTAATAACACTGGTTATAAAACCTATACTATTATAATAATTAGGCTTCATGAATCTGGATAATGAACTAAAAGTAATGTATATGTCCTGGTCTCAGGGGATTACAATTCTTCAGTTATTTACAATATATATCATATGCCTTTGATTTGCAACTTTAAGTTATCTCCTTCAAGTAGAAATTAAAATTGAGGCTAAACAATGTGTAGTTGAGATTTTTTTCACCTAAAAACTAAGTGCTGTTTTTGTAATTTAAAGAACTATTAGATAATTAATTCATTTTTAGTAAATTTCAAGTATTAGTTGTTTTAGGGGTTTTGGTGATTGACCCCATTGACACTTTACTAATGAGTGACAGCCTGAGCATTTTCAATTTTAAGACATGGTCTCTCTCTATGTTGCATAGGACCTCACTAAGTTGCTGAAGTTGGACTCCAACTTGCAATCCTCCTGACTCAACCTTCAACATTTCTGTGATTACAGTAGTGTTCCACTGCCCCCCTACAGTTATTAGATTTTAAGAGAGCACAATTGGAAATAGAATGACCTTGCTTAGCTGGCTTTATATTTGTAATCCTCTGGCCTCAGCTTCCAAAATTGCCGGTTTTACAGATGTATGATAAGTTGTGTATTACTCATATATGTGTAAATAACGTCAGGGAACTTTATGCTTGGGATATTATTTCTCAGGTTTCATTTTGTCTTTTAGTAAATGCCTTGTGACTCCTTTTTCATAAACCTGACTGTCCCTGTGCATAGTTTCTTCTGTCTGAAAACATGGCCATGATATATAGATGATTTTTGTTTGTTTTAACACAGACCTGTGCTTTGCTATGTTAGAATAAGACCCAGGACATATGCACAAGCATAGATAAGAAGATTGCTGACACTGAACTGGAGCAAAAGCCGGAGTGAGGAGGCTGAGGAACCCAGAGAACTGAGGAGTGTGTGAGACTGAGAACACTAATCAGCAGGGAGATCCAGTTTATATTCTATATAAAATAAATAGGCAATACAAGAAAGCATATGTGTGAAATATTAGAAGATAGTAGTTAATTATGTAAAATATTTATTCACTCATAAAACAGCAACAGCAATCAATAGATTATTAGCAGAATGTTCATTAGAACATAATAAATGTTCATTTTAGCAATAAGAAATATATATAATACAAAGTTAAAAATTGGCATTAGATATCCGTTAAAAATAGATAGACAGATATGGCAAGACATGCCTGTAATCCCAGGACTGAGGGCTGAGGCAGGAGGATTATAAATTGGAGGCCAGCCTAATACACTTAGAAAAACTCTCTGCCACTGAAAAAAATAATCAAAAGGACTAGGGATGTAGTTCAGTGGTAAATGAGCCCAAGGTGCCATCTGTGTCTAAAAATGCAAAACAGAGAGAGTGAGAGAAAAAATAGAAATTGAAGGGCAGAGAGAGAGAGAGAGACAAAGAGACAGAAAGGGAGAGAGAGAAGAAATGAGAGAGGGGGGGCAACGAAGATTAAAAATGTACATTTGTACATGGGTTGGGGGGGGGAGAGAGAGACAGAGAGAGAGGGAGAAGAGAGAGCCAAGATTAAAAACATACATTTGTACATTGGTTGTGGCAAAACAGTGAAACACCTGCCATGCTTGTGCAAGATCTTGGGTCTGATCTCCATCAGTGCATGCATGCACACACTCACAAAAAATGAATATTTATTAACATAAGAATATTAAAAACTAGACAACTTTACAATAGTGGTTGATGTGTAGACATAGTTTTCTTATATACTTATTACAAATAATAAAGTAAAAATGAAAATTAAAAGCCACAGTATATTCACATAAATGTAAGTGGATCTCATAATGAAAACTCAGTGTTTTTTTGAACAGGAATCAGTTACATTTTTATTTTTCTATTTTACTGGCTGGAATTTTGACTGCTTTATGCATTCCATAAATAATTTATCTTTTACTTCCTGCAAAGCACATGTGAACATAAAACTAACTTTATAAATATTTTCAAGGTGTAATTCTTTATCATGTAGTATATTCACATATATACCATTCCCAAAATTTAGTTTCAGGAACTATTTTAGATGAAAAGAAATTAGTGCCCACTAGCAGTTTTTTTCTTTTTCTTTTTCACAAAGCTCTTGGCAATGACTAATATGTGTTTTTGCTTCTTGAATTCACTTGCTCAGAAAATTACATATCATATTAATTGTTAAACACATTACAGTTTTTCTGCTTACTTTCAATTAGCTTAAGGTTTCCATGTACACATTTATTATAACATTTAGTGCTCTCATGAAACATACTTGCTCAATATTGCTGGGATAACAGCTCAGAGGCTAGAGTGCTTTCCTAGCCTGTGTGAGGCCCAGAGTTCAATTCCTAGTAACAGAAAGATAATATTGCTGAGTAATATTCTACTGTAAGGATTTACATGATTCCATTTATCTATTTACCTTTCTTTGATCTTACATTTTGGTTCTTATGAATAGTCCAGCAATAAATATTCCTATATGAATGACAGTCTCAACACATTTCTAATTACTTTTGGTATATTTCAGAGGTAAATTCTTGTTCATCTAGTAATTTTTTATTGTACCAAAAAATCACCAAGGTAATTAATTTTACTTTTGTATCAAAGAGGAATGAGATTTTCAATTTTCTGCATAATGACCTATTTTTCTTTTCCATATTGATCCATTTTAGGGTATTTTTTGCAAATGTTAATATTTTTTGTTTACATAATGTAAAATAGTTGCATTTGGATAGGCAAAAGGAACAAAAGAATACTGCCGAAAATAAACACATAGTGGTTTATTCCACAGTCTCACAAAAACAAATTAGAACTGTGACAGAAATTTGTACATGTCAAGTGCTATGAAGTCATCTAAATTTTAGGACTTATCATTGACTTAACAGCTTGAAAAAATTGAGGGTCGCTGGGATGTATAACATCTTTCAATGGTTGAGTCTCTTATTGTGTGGTAATTATGAAGGGTGTATTTTGGCACTGGAGTCTGAGAACCTAAAAAATATATATTTATAGGCTGTGGGTTCAATCAGCTTCTTAATAAGGAGGATTGACTGCCCTCTAGCGAATGTGGAAAACTGGAACAAATAGTTCTTTGAAAACAAAAAGGAAATCTTCATAATTATGTCTTCACTTTCATGTTGAGGTGATTTTTTGTACAGAAGTTGTTTCAAGTCCAATTTCTTATTTCTTATTTTTACTTTGGAAGCATAGCCAAGACTTCACAGTTAAATCTAATTTAGAAATATGTAATTGTTTTCTTCTTAAGTTTTATAGTTTTAACTCATATTCTTGTGTAAGATACATTTCATATTAAATATTGTACATAATGTCATCTAAAATCCAATAACATAACTTGAAACATAAATATGCATTTATATCAATCTTGCTTAAGGCAGAGACTACTTATTCTCCATTTAATTTTTCTAACAAAATTTTCAAAATTAAATTGACTGGAAGTGTGAAGCTTACTTATAGGCTTTAAGTTTTTTTTTTTTTTTTCATTGTTGTATTGTCCGATCTTGTTCATATATATACTACCTGAATATTCAAATAATTATGATGCTTAAGGTGATAGAATATGTCAATGTCAATAAGATATACTATGTAACAATAGATAATTTTTACTTAATTTTATGAGACATAAATAAGAACAACTAGTGAGAAAAATTGAAGTATAATATTTCAAAAAATTTTTTTTTTTTTTTTTTTTTGTACCTGGGGTTGAACCCAGGGGCACTGCACCACTGATCCACATTCCTATACCTTTTTATTTTTATTTAGAGTCATAATTTCTCAAAGTTGTTTAGAGCCTCACTAAGTTCCTGATACTATCTTTGAACTTATTGTTTTTCTATCTCAGCCTCTTGAGCCAGTGGAATTTTAGGTTTGTGCCACCATTCTTGGTTACTTTAAGTATTTCACAATGATGCAATATTGTTCACCTGTATTATTGGAAATTATTCTCACTTATTAACAGAAGTGTTAGTAATCAAAAAACTTTAGGATAAATGTGGCCTCTTTAGTTGATACCTGAAACTGAATTTTCATCTCTATACCAGGGTCCACTCTTGTGACAGGGGTGGCTTCACTTATATCAGGTGTGTTTTAGAATTGATTTTTATTTAAATTATTATTTGTTTTCCATTAATTTGTATTCATATTTTTAAACTAAAACTAATATTTGGATTTCTTTCCATTAAATATTTAGAATCATTCTTGCAATTAAATTTAAGATGTTATCCTATCAATGCATATATATCATAATCATGGAATTTACTTCCCATTTATGTCATTTAAAAATCATTTTGTATTGGCACAAGTTCCATGTAGCTTCATGTTCTTATATAGAAAGACCCAGATAGTAATATCATTAGAGAGTTCTAGTGCATTCTTTGGTATCTTATTTAAAAGCGCTGGGTTCTGCTATACTCTCTTTTGTGGGTTTTCAAATTTTCATTTTTAGCACTTTTGGGAAACAGATGAAGTATTCTTTCTAGAATTTCTAAAGAATATTTTATCACCATTCCTGTCGAATTCATTGTAGTATTTTCATGAAAATGTATTTTTGATTATTGATTTTCTAAATTGAGACTTCAGTCATTACTCAAAATTATTCCAAGTCCTTTCTAGAAGCTTCAGAAGAACACTCTTGAGTATATTATTTCCATCAGTGATATACATAATATGGACAGAGATCCTGTTTTTCTGATATGTCTCTATACAAAACCTCAAAGAGTAAGATAATTTGCATTGGTATGTGGTCTAGTGGAAATTTTGGGGATTTAGAGTTATGCATAGTTGATTCTGAATTCTACCTAGTCTGCTTAATAACTGTGGATATTTGGACACATTTCTTTTCTTCAAATCATTATATAAGTTTCATGTATAAAATAGGGTAGTATGATATAGAGTGCATGATATAAGCAATTATTTCTTCTTTTCTGTACTTATAAACTAGGTATTGTGTTTTTTATCTTGGCCTGTTAAAATGCAGAATCTGTTTCCAAGACCAAGATCTAATATTTCTTTCTTTTCTTTTCTTCTTTTCTTTTCCTTTCTTTTCTTTTCTTTCCTCCCTCTCTCTCCTTCCTTCTTTCTTTCCTTCTTTTCTTTCTTTCATTCTTTATTTCTTTTTTTCTTTCTTTCTGTCCATTTTTTTTGGTGGGGTTTGGAGTACTAGGGATTGACCTCAGCAGCACTTGGCTACCAAGCCACATCCCCAGCCCTATTTTGTATTTTATTTTAGACAGGGTCTTACTGAGTTTCTTAGTTCCTTGACATTTCTGAGGCTCAGTTTAAACTTTTTTTTAACAATCCTCCTGCCTCATCTCCTAAGCCACTTGGATTATGTTCATGCACCACTGTGCCTGGCATTTTTTTTTTTTTTAATTTATTATGGCTAATAGGAACCAGTAAAGATGAAAGTGATAGTATGGTACCTACAATCAAAAGGTCTTTATTTCATTTGATTTTGCTTTTCAAATCCTGTTGTGTAGAGAATTAAGGTGCTTCTGGTGAGGATGATAGCTTACCCTCTGAAGTTAAGCAGTCATCAGCTAACTGTTTCTACCAGGAAAAAACAGTTAAGACCAGCATGAATTAATAAGAAGACCAATCATCATCTAATAAGCTCTAGGCTGACTCATCTATCAATTATAATTGGAAACCAGGATTCTGTCATATACTTTGAGAAAATTCTGTGGAAAACAGCAGTTGCCTTTTTGGTACTGTTTTCCTTTTTCCCTAATTTAAGTCTGGACCATTATTGAGGTGCTATTAGCTTATGCAGACATGTATACATCACATTGATGCTAAAACTCTCACAGTACCTCATATCAAATAAGGAAACATTATTATCACATCCTAGGCATTAGGTCAAAGGCTAAGTTGCAAAATAAGATGTTTGTCTTTAATATTTTTAAGTTTTAGAGTCAAGGCTGTGAAAAGATATACCAAAATGGTACATCCAACTCTTGGAACTCTCTCTTCTCTTTTATGCTGTCTGACAACTGAAATGGGAATAAGTTTGTGTTCAGCATCAAATTGAAATAAAATCATTATCTTTTGGACCCTGTCTGTTTTGTCTTCCTTCTCTTTCTGAGGGTAGTGCCCCTTTTGCTGTTTGGTTTTGTGGAAAAGCATTGATTAAAAAGTGTATTCTCCCAACTCTTTCATAGAATGAAGGGGTCCAGGATCTTTGATTCGCCAAGGTCAGAGGAGCCATATTCTCAAAATTGAATGTAACCACTATGAATTAAGATGTTCTAAAGCCTTAAAATAGAGGGAGTTGTGAGAATTTAGTTCTAAGTACATGTATCTTCTTTATTAGTAATTATATATTGGTCACATAATAATAGTACTCTTGATATATTCAGTTTCGTGATTAAAATAAATTTCAACTATGTCTTTTTTAATTGTATATATTAAAATAGTTAAAAACTACACCTATGCCTAACACTATTTGTATTGGACATTAGGGGGTTACTTCCCAGTTGAGAGCTCTGCCTATTTAGAAAATAGATCAGAAATGTTAAATACAAAAAATTTATTGCCCATTATATGGTTTCCAATAATTAGCAATATGTATGCATATAATTCATACATTGATATTATCCTATATAAAAGGCTTAATTTAAATATACTACTGCATGGCTAGAATCCATCACTTTTGGAAAAACTTGCCTTTTAAAAAAGCTGTTATCTGTACTCAATTCTAATCACCTTAAAAGAAAAGTGAAGTAAATGTACCCAAGAACCTGCTTATCTTGACTCCTTCTGACTTCATTCATTCCTGGAGGTGGTGCCATCTACTGTCATTTGGATAGTAGGTTCAGTGGATTCAGACTAAGAGGGCAGCAGTTTCTCATCAGTTGCTCTTGGGTGATAATTGTTTAATCCAACATATGATAAGTACAAAAGGTATGACTTACACTATCTACTTGAGTTTTAATTTCTGGAGCTTGTCATTCTTTCAGATTCATTTCTAGGCTTCCTTCTCAATGCTCAGGAAAACCAGATTCTGCTTCTACCCAGATAATAAAAAAAAAATCTATAGAGAGAATGCAAGTCACCCTGAAAGCCAGGAAATAATGACTGTGCACGGTTTTGAGACTGTATCTGTACCCTGGAAAGGGAGACTCTTTTTGAAAGACATTTCAAACAGCAATTACTATGGCTGGAAGTGGTTTTGGTAGATGGGAACTGCCCAGCAAACTCCAGTATATGCAAAAATGAATCATCTTATAGAGAAGTTCATTCTTAGTCTCCTCTGGCCAATTCAGTGGGAAAAACATCAGCAGCTGAAATTCTGAACATTCTGTCCTATACAATCATGGTATCTTCAGTCATGGATTGCAGCATATGTGTACAGCTTTGTTCTGGATGCATGGGATCTCCTCAGATTTTGTGGGACTGATTGGTATGATCATCATGAGAGAATCCCAAATCCAGATGTATTTCTTTTTCTCTGCATAAAAGTGCTGCTGGCATATAGGTGACTGAGTTGCTTTTTTTTTCTCCTGTGCTTTCTATATGTCTGAGAAGCAGGACCTCAAATTCAGAACTGTGAACTTTTTCTTCCATTGAATGGAAGATGTTAAGAGATTACATCAGTCAGTGAAGAAAAAATTTCCTGCTGGGAAAAGCTGGCTGTCATGAAATTTTTAGACGGGCAAGCTGGAGAGTGGAGCTCTTTGTGTCCTGAACACCCATAAATGCATAAACCAAATTATTTGTGATTTAACTTCTCTGTCCTGATCCCAGGGTTTTAAGCCCATGGATGCCCCTGCATGAACATAGATAAGTATCATTTTTTTCTGTATTCTTAGTACTATAAATGTGACAATCTGTTTTGCTATAAAGGTAACATTTTACTTTGGAAACAAACAACCATACTTCTGTCTTTTAATATCATTATTATTTTATTATTTTAGATGATTAAAGAAAGGTGTACCATACTACTCAGGCACATTGACAGTCCTATGTCAACTTTATTTTGAGTGAGCATCTCACTAAGATGCTTAAGCTAATCTTTGATTTTGAAATTTTCTTCATTTTCCTTCTAAGTAGCTGGTTTTATAGTGACCCACCACTAGATGTACTGTATAAATCTCTTTCTTATAAAAACTTTGCATATTTTATATTTTTCTATTATATTAAATTATTATATTTTACCAGTGAATGCTTTATTAAGTCATACCAAGAAATGATATGATGGCATTTTTTTATTCAGATATTCCATTTTTTATGCAACTTTCTTTGGAAACATTGTCATTTTTTTCCCCTTTATTGTAGTTCAGTTTCTGTGTTTTATCATTGTCTAAATTTCCAGAGTCTTTTAAAATATTTTGTCTTTAGTTCCACAGGGCTCATTTTTCACCTCATTATGAGATCTGTATTTATGATTTATTTATGTAATTATACAGAATAATGAGTAAAATATGTAGCTCATTTAAAATCCTACAGTCATGTGTGGCACAATGTTTTATGTACTCTAATGGCTAAATAATAACCTAGGTATATAGTGGTGTATATCATCTAGAATTATGTAAGTGCCCTGCATCAAGAGCAAAATAACAGAATCACCTTATGGTGCATTTTCCAGAATGCATCCACATCATTAAATGAGGCATCATTATACGCACCATACATTTTAAAAGTATCTAATACATAAATAATATAAAAATTTTACTTGTGAAATTTACCAGAATTCTTTTAATTTTAGTTGTATTCTCAATGCAACTTTTGGAATTACTGCTAATTTCTATGCTATATTCAATGTTAATATGTTTAAATATTACTTCTTTGTTAGTATTTTTCCTCTACTCTCTACATATAAAAATATCCTTTCTCAAAATATTGAGACCAATATATAGCTAATGAATTCTTAGTTTTGTTTTTAATTCATAATTTAATAGTGTAGTTACTTTTTAACCATAACTTAGACATATTTTTCAAAATGTGTCTAATTTCCAAAAATATATACAAATTAGCAAATTTTCAAAAAATTTACAATTTTTTTTTCTTTGGTCCTGGGAATAGAACCCAGGGACTTATGCATGTGAGGCAAGCACTCTACCACATTTGAGCTCAGTAATCAATTAATTCATTCATTACCCCAAAATATTTTCTACTGCCCTTTTTTTAGTCTCTTCCCCACCACCTTTTGTGAAATTAATTTGATCTTATTTAATGATGCAAGTACTTGATCCACACCAAAACTCTACAGATCAATGAATTATTAAAAGTGGAACCTACTATGTAACTACTATTTCTATTAAGAAATAGAACATTAATGATGCTACAGAGAACTGCTTCATGTCCTATTGCTTTCAATATACCCTCCAGTCACCCTAGTGGTAACTTCAAATTTTCCATTCCAATTTTTTTTTTTTTTTTTATGGGTTGTTCAAAACATTACAAAGCTCATGATATATCATCTTTCATACATTTGACTCAATTGGGTTATGAACTCCCATTTTTACCCCAAATACAAATTGCAGAATCACATCAGTTACACACTCACATTTTTACATAATGGCATATTAGTGACTGTTGTATTCTGCTACTTTTCCTATCCCCTACTATCCACCCTCCCCTCCCCTCCCATCTTCGCTCTCTACCTCATCTGCTGTTGTTCAATTCTTTCCCTTGTCCCCCCCCCCTTTCCCCTCACAACCTCTTATATGTAATTTTGTGTAACATTGAGGGTCTCCTTCCATTTCCATATGCTTTCCCTTCTCTCTCCCTTTCTCTCCCCCCACTCGTCTTTGTTTAATGTTAATCTTTTCCTCATGCTCTTC
>NW_026005599.1:6949-26402 GCF_001458135.2 Marmota marmota marmota | reverse complement strand
GTTTCTCCTGCTAGTCCTGGTTTCTCCTGCTAGACCAGATTTCCCCTGAGTGATGCCTCTCGGCAGTTCAAACTGTACTCTGGGCTTGCTGTTTGTTGGGTGTGGAGGGTGTCTATTGGGAACCCCAGCACTCTATTGTTTTGATTTTTTCTGCTTGCCCTTCCCCCAGCGCTGGCTAGACAGGTTTCGTTTTCACCGCTAATGGGAGGGGGAGTTGAAGGTCAGGTGTCTCTAGTTTTCCCCGCATCTTTATGCAGGCTTGCTCTGATAATCCCACCCCCGGAAAGCCTAGGAAAGATTTTATGTGAATTCCCCGCTGTATGTGAGCTGAGCTGAGTAACACACACCTGTTTTATTGTTGCAATCTGTCGGAGAGTGGCGGTGGTTACTTCAGCTCTCCACGATGGTGGCCACTGGTTTCCTTGGTGGAGTTTCCATTGTGGGGGATAGAGCTGTACCGCTTCCTTCCCGTCTGAAATCCCGAACTCAGCCCGGGGCTTAGTGGGGGCTCAGCTGGCAGGATTCCACAGAATCCGCAGCAACATTTCTCCCTGCTTGCTGGTCGCTTCTCAGTGGTTGCCCGCCGTCTGTAGCTGCATGGCAGGCATCGTGGATCAGTCAGCCCGGATCTCCAGTGGGAACCCTGGCACTCTACTCTTTTGATTTTTTCCTCTTGCCTCTGCCCCAGCGCTGGCTAGACAGGTTTCGTTTTTGCCGCTGATGGGAGGGGGAGTTGAAGGTCAGGTGTCTGTAGTTTTCCCTGCGTCTTTATGCATGCTTGCTCTGATGATCCCTCCCCCGGAAAGCCTAGGAGAGATTTTGTGTGAATTCCCCGCTGTATGTGAGCTGAGCTGAGTAACACACACTTGTTTTATTGTTGCAATCTGTTGGAGAGTGGCGGTGGTTACTTCAGCTCTCCAAGATGGTGGCCGCTGGTTTCCTTGGTGGAGTTTCCATTGTGGGGTATAGAACTGTACCGCTTCCTTCCCCGTCTGAAATCCCGAACTCAGCCTGGGGCTCAGTGGGTGCTAAGCCTGCAGGATTCCACAGAATCTGCAGCAATGTTTCTTCCTTCTTGCTGATCGCTTCTCGGTGGTGCCCCACCGTCTGTAGCCGCAGGGCTAGCCGTGCGGATCAGTCAGCCCAGATAGCCGGTCGCACAGTTGGCTCGTGTTTGAGACTCAATTACCAGACCTCCATGCTGGAAATCCTTCTTCTAGGTTTCGGTGCACCCCCATTTTGCTGTAAGTTCCTAACAAGATAGTTTTTTGTCGTTCTAACTCGTTATTCACCTGCGCAGTGGCGTGGTACACAGGGTATGATGCACTCTATTTGCGGCCATCTTCTCTCCCCCAACTTGTTTTTTTAATGTTTTATTCTTTAAAATAAATAAATATACAGGAGTGGTACCATTTATTTATTTAATTATATAAAAGATGAGCAAAATATGTAGTGCATTGTGTAGGAAACAAAATCTTACACCAAATATGCTTAAAGCTTTGTTGGTGGAACTAATTGGAGGGTGATTCAGGAGTCAGAAAAAAGCGGGGTAGCTCAAAATGTCAGGGATGAAGCATTAAGAGTTCAGGTGTGAGACATTACAAGAGTATAAGGATTTGGTGGGATTGGTTAAAGAAAAAGAAAAAAAAATAGGTATGAGTTACTGGAGACAATCTGAAGGAGCTTAAATGGAACAGGTCCAGAAGTAGAGCAACAACAGATTTAATTTGGGTGAGCAGTGCCTGGAGATGAAGAAATTAGTAGTCTTAAAAGAAAAAGAGTGTGACATCTCTGGTAGGGGCAGGAAGCCAGATGTGTTGCATACTTGTTTGATTACACCATTACAGCTTTAAGTTCTAGTTTTTAGGAATTTCTAAATATGAGGCCACTGGGGTAAATATTATGCTGCCACAATATTTCTTGTTTTCTCCCACTTGGGATGAATGTTTTTCTCATCTAATACACAGTTTACAGTTTCTTCTTCCTCCTCAAATCCATTCTTTTACCACTTTTTCTTTTACTCTCTCTAGTTTGCATTTTCTTCCATTGTGATCTAGGTTCAGATCCTTGATTCTCAACTATGCCACATTCCTTATGCTTCACTCTGACATTGTTGTGGTACTGGGCATAGGCTTATGTAAATCTTGGTAACCAGGGCCTTGACTTAGGGAATCTGGAATGTAGAAGGTCATGGCAGATGCAGTCTATTTTCATGATGAAAACTGCAGTGGCAATTACCTGTTTAAACATTCAGAATATTTTGTTGCCAAAGAATAGAACTGATGACTCATTAATGTATACCTATTTAGGCAGTACCAAATCAGTTTTTTCCACAAGGCTCTAAATTTTTGCATGACAAAGAAAAGGATTTGACAATTCTAATAAATTGGCATGTTTGTAATTTCAATCTTTTTTTTTTTTTACCTTATTTTCATGTTTTCCTTCCTGATTGGTATGCAATAGTGAATTTGCTTTAGTGTTAACTTGTCTCAGTTGTAGTGATTTATACTCTTTTTTTTTGTAAATTTATGTGATGGTTGAATATTTCTTCTTTCATTAAGTGGATTTAGAAACGTTTTTTTTTTTTTTCTGTAACACTCTTTTGGTATGTCTTTTTTTTCATAAATATAACACCACTTTCATTCTGTCATGTCATCTTTTTGCTACATATGTACTTTACAAGTATTTTCTCCCAATTTATATTTTAGCTTTGATCACTGAGTGTTCCTCATTCTAAAATATTAAAAAATGCCCTTTAAGTACATAAATCCATGGAAATATACAGCGAAAATTTTTAAAAATTAAGTAAAAGAGCTCACTGATGTAGTTTCTCCTTTACCAGTTTTCAAATAAGTATCATGCATCCTTATTGTAAGAGGATGGCTAGGACAGGCAGAAAGTATGAATAGAGTATTAGTTGGAATAATCCAATGCCCCATGGGATTGAGAGAGTTTCCAGAGTTCCAAGAAAAAACAAATAAGACCGGCACTCTGAACATGGCGCTGTCCTCTGATCTGCATCTGGAGACAGTGTATAATGTCACATTTTTCACCCATTACACTCACTTTTGTGCATAATTAACCTGTCTTTGCTACATTCTCCTGGCTCTGTGTTCCCTTTCTTTTTTCATCCACTGTGCATAAAATATCCTTCTGTGTGATTCTTTCAATTATTCTCTGCAAAAATAAAATAAGCTCAATGGAGCATTTGCATTCTATATTTCTACAGTTCTCAGATTCTATGATGTTTGAATGTCATAACTTACTGTGACAGCACCATGTGCTCTCTCTCACACTCTATTATCTATATCAACCCATATGTATATCTATCCATTTAAAATCATTTTAGCTTCTAATGGCTACTGGTATCTTTTCTGTGTTTACAAATGTTTATGTAGATAGATAGATAAATAGATATAGATACAGAGAGTTTGTCTCTCTTTACTCTTTTGATGGCTGCATCACTACAAAAAGAAGGGAAACATGTAACCACAGAAAAGAGACCAATAGCCATTAGAAGCTAAAATGATTCTCTTCCAGAGTTTGTGGAAATAGTGTTGCTTTGCTAATACTTTGATATTAATCTTCAGTTTTGATAATAAAAACATCCATGTCTATAAAAGAATGAGTTTCTATTATTTTAAACTGTTATATTTGTGATTATTTCCTTTGGTAGCAATGAGAATCTAGGGATATTTTGCAAGTTTAATTGATGATGTGACCAAACTGAATGATGCTAAAGTGGTAGGTATCAAATATAAATAGTTGTTGTTCAGGTTGTGCATATATTTGCAAATTATAATTGAAAGCTGCCTATCATATTTTCAGAAAGAGAAACAGCTTGGTAAAGCAAATTCTTCACATTTTTCAGTATTTAATTTTTTTCCTTTAATTTCTTAACTTCTGCTTACTGTAGATGTGACTTTAGGAAGTATTCTATGTTTTATATAACTTCTCACTACTTATTGTTTAAAAAATATTTTGTTATAAAATACTTTTGAATACATTTTATATTTTGCAATGTTCAAGTGTAGGGCTGATTCTGACAAACTTTCTTAAAATATTTGTTTTTATTTTTAAAGATTGGAGGAATTCTTTATTGCTTCTGTCATTTACTTAATTGAGAACAGGAAATGTACTGCTTCATGTTTCTTTCACTTCTTTCTCTGAGTGGATGTATTTGTGTCTCTTTAGTGGTCTTGTTATTTTTTGTTTGTTTCTGAATTGTAGGTTTGTGAGATGCTCACCAGTGTTTTTAATATGGTGAAAATAAGATCTTTTTATCTCTTGCTATATTAATTTTGTTCTTTCCTCAAATGAGTAATGACAGAACTTAAAAAGTAGATATTTTCAAGGTCCTCATAAATGAAGTGTGTAAAAATAGGAAACTTTAGAGAAAATGGAAAAGTCAACAAAGCATATGCACTTGGGCTTCTGAGTAATGTGTATTATGTGGTGAATTTCTGGCTGAATGTTATCTAAAGTGTGTTGTCATTGTGTAGATAAAATTTTGAGAGTGAAGACTTAACTTCACAATGGTCACATAGAACTGTTTTTCATCTCTGACATGTTTTAGGTTTTCACCAGGGGTATTAAAGGATCTCTATACTCCATATTGTGTAGTGTTTAGTGACTTTGGAATTCTTGAATTCACTTTCCTAAAAACTTTAGAAAGCTGAGAGCAAAGTATCTTGTAGAACATACAACAATCAGTACAAAGAATAATATATCCTGTTAGTTTTACCACAGAGCCTAAGTTTTATAATATATTAGAAATCTTTATTTTGGTACCATTGATTGAACCTAGGTACACTTAAGCACTGAGCTGCATCTTAAGCTCCCACACCTTTTTAATATTTTTATTAGAGACAGTGTTTTGCTGAGTGACTTAGAGCCTTGATAAGTAACAGAGGCAATATTTGTCCTTGTGATCTTCCTGCCTCATCCTCTGAAGTCACTGGAATTATAGGTGTGTATCTCCATGGATAGCATACATTATCAGTCTTATGATTGATACTCGTTTCTCTTTGTTTTATAATAATCTATGATTATTTTGTACAAAAATTATATGGTGTATTTTGGGATGTATAATGTGAACATAAATATTTATAATAATTGCACAAAGGGTTCACGGAAATAAACAGTCTGTGGTAAGGTTTTTAATTTGTATTTAGTTAACAGATGTAATATTCACTCTAATTACGTTGAAATGATAAGATGGAAATTATGATTTTCATAGCAACCAGTAAAAATAAAATATAGTGTCATTGAAATACTAGGAAAGAATATGTTGAGTGGAATAATTACTTATTTAAAATTATTGATGGCCCCACTAGTCCTAATGGTCCAATATAAGAGGTAACTCAAATGTTCTTGAATGTTTATATGAACCATTTGAAGTGCATCCATAAATGACACCTTGCTATGTTACCAAGCCTGTCATTGAACTTGCAATCCAGCAGTACCAGACACCTTCATTGTAGGATTATTGGCATGCAACACAACCCATGGCTTAAGAAATTTTCTTTAATAATTGTCTCCTATTAAATTCTTTGATAAAATGATGTGTTTCATAATCAAGACACTTATAACTGTGTCCTGTGCCTGGTGTATTACCAGTAATTTTTAACTGAGTTGAATGGGCAAAAATGACTATCAAAGATCAGTGTATGCAAAGGACATCAATAATATAATACAGGTTCTGTGGTTTAAATAACTGCCTCATAATGGTCCATGTATTAGAGGTCTGTTCCTAAGGTTGTTTTATTTAGTGAAAACATTAGAAGGATAACGCCTATTGGGAATCGTTTAGTTCTTTGTAGAGTACGTATTTGGACCAAATTGTTGACACCTGGTGCAATTTTATGCCATGTGTTCCTGCCATAATGTGCTTACTCACTTCAAACATAAAGCTGTAATACCAATAACATATCAACAAGAATCTCCAGAATTTTTATTTAAAATATGATTTTTTCTATTTGTTAGTTGATTATCACAAGTACTTTTCATAGCTAAAAACAAAACAAAACAAAAAACTGAAAAATTGTGTAGCTAAATTCATGAGCATATATCTTATGTGTCCTTGCAACTCATTTTTTAAAAGATGTTAATTTAAAGTCGTGTTTTTTAGTTTTACTATACAAGGTAATTTTTTTTCCAATCTTTCAAGAACACTGATGGGTGGGTTTGTCTCCAGGGATATGAATTCCAGGGTTATGGATTACATTATTTTAATGCATTTTTTTTTCTTTTTAAAATTAAAGAGCCCTTCAAGTGCCGGTACACTTAAGTCAGAATTGGAAACCACTGGTTTCCAGTTGAAAATGCATTAAGTCTCTGTGTTTTCTTTGTGTGCTGTGTGGATTTGTCCACTTCACCCTTTCATGTGGGGGTTTATAGTAAACAGATTTGCCATGTTGAAAAAATTAAAAGGATGATTTTCTTAAATTTTCAGGTATTTACTCAAAGTGTTTGGTGAGGAAGTATTTTTTCAGTAGATCTATCTTGTTCTTTTGCTTTCATATCAAGAGACTATTTCATAAAAAGAATGTCTAGGTTTAGACTAGGTTCAAAATTATAATAGACTATGAATACCAAAAAAATAAAATAAATAAACTAAGTTGAAGATATACTGTATGTTATGCACATTTTTACTATTATGTCATGGTGAGAAATAAAAATGAATCATTTAGCTTAATTTTCAAAACATAGTCCAAATTGATTTACCCAAATTATACCCTATTTAAAAAAATACTTGAGTGTTCTTGAAAGTATTTGAATAGTAAAAAGTAGTTGGAGATATGAAGCTAAAAAATGTGCTTCTATAGCAGAGGTGTAATTCTTTAGTTCACAGAATCCTAGAAAAGTTTTATTTATTTATTTATTTATTTATTTATTTATTTATTTATTTTTGGTGCTGGGAATTTATCCCAGGGTCTTTTGCATTCAAGGCAAGCATTATCAATTGAACTATATTAAGAGCCGTAGAAATGTAGCATGACTATATAATCTAGAAAAATCTTTGAGTTTTTGAGACAGACAGTTGTGTTTCTGAGTTCAAAACCTGAATAGACTCTTACTACCTGTAGTATTGTAAAATTGTATTAATTTACAATAGACATGCAAATATTCTCTAAAAGAAAAGAAAAAAAGAGTATAAAATGCAAAAATATCTCCAGTTCCATATACTTCCCTGTATCCCAGCAAATTGGCAATTCTCTGTTATAGCTCTCCTTATCAAGAGGTAGTATATCTTTGCCAATATGTGAATAAAAATTATGTCTATTATATTACATCCAGTAGAAGAGAGTAAATATAGAAACATACTCGTATTCTGCTTAAACCTAAAGTGTGTTGAATTCTTCCAGTTTTTATCTTTGTAAACTTCATCATCTTAAGAAGAAGAAGAAGCTCATATTAGGCTTATAAAGGAGAAGAGCCCATGTGGATGAGAATGAAAAGACCAAAATGGACAGTCATCTCTCTTCCAGGAACAGGGTAACCATGTCAAATAGCAGAGCATACACATGTAAAATTTCTGCTAAAATCAGAATAGCTCAGATAAGTCAATATAATTTTGGCTTACTCAAAAACTGTTCATTTGAATCATGAATTAGTAAGTTTTCTTGTAGTTTATAATACTTGATAGCTTAAAATACATTTAATAGAAACAGGAAGCCAGAATTCAAAACATAATAATTTCAAATTAACTGTATAGATTTATGCATGGAAGAAGCACTGAATTTATTTTTCTTGATTTAATGTTAAAAGATCTATAAAATAATTTTGAGTAATGCCAAAATGCATATAGACATGAAAATGTTATTAGTACTTTAACTCACAGCATACTCTACAAAATAAAGATAAGCCAGACAACCATAGCTGGATCACTAGGATGAAGGCCCAATTGAAAAATTAAAAAAAAATAATAATCTTTTTGTTCACAACTAAAAAGTATATACAGACATGAAGATATATGAGGACACTTCCCCCTGGATTTGCATCATCAGTTGTTTGCTCTTTAATATATGAAAAGTTATTATAACAGTTATCATTTTGAAAGAATGGCCGGCTTTAGGCATCTCTCATAGCAGCCTCCTGAGTCTAAAAATATTATTTCTTATTTGATTTAAAGGAGAAATATTGTTAAGGAAAACATGTTTTCTCAACTCTGATAAGAAAGGAGGGTTTCAGTCATTCAGTTTTTTTGCAGTGTAGGGAACCTCAGCACTCAATATATACTTTTGATGTGGCAGCCATTTGCCATATGTGGCTAATGAGTTCTTGGAATATGGCGGGTCTAACTTGAGAAGTATTAGAAGTGGAAAGAAGTGTGAGATTTGAAAGTTTAATGAAAAATACATGTAGTTAGCTAAGAATTTTCATTGTTTCTATATTAGAATAATAAAATTATGGATATATTGGTTTAAAATAAAAATATTTTCCTAGTAATTATAATTTTATGTAATAAAAATTTTAAATTAATTTATATCTTAAATTATTGTATAGTACAAATTATTGTAACTTATAAATTATAAGAATTTATAGACATTTATTTATAAATTATTATATTTATTTGTTTTACTTGTGACATCTAAAAGCTCAGTTATACATATTTATCATTTTATTTTTTCAACTATGCATGATGCTATAGAAGATTATCAACTTTTTCTAAAATCTAGATGCATCAAAATTCCTGAACAAGAGCTGAGTGTGTTGTTGCATACCTGTAATGCTGGTGATTCAGAAAACTAAAGAAAGTTAATCACAAGCTTAGGGTCAGCCTCAAAGACTTAGTGAGATTTTGGCAAAAAAAAAAAAAAAAAAAAAAAAAAAAAAAAAAAAANTTGAAATGCATTTCAGGGGTAGAGAGCTCCTGGGATAAATCTGTAATTAAAAAAATAATAATGCTGTTTTAGAAGAAAGACGTCACACAGAATGTTAAACTAACTTCATGTATGTGTTGGTTCACTAGTGATAAGTGAGAACCTGGAAAAAGGTGTATTTCCATGTGGTCAGGGAGGCATTTAGGGTGCCAGAACCTTTCATAATTTTTTTTCTTAACTGCTTAGTATTCTCTCACTTTCTACTTTGAAATGAGCCAGGTGAGGATACAGTTTCACTGTGAGAGTGGTTTTACAAATCTGGGAATGTTAAACCTGATGTGTCAGTTTCCTTATGAACTGAGAGATTAACAGTCTGTTCACTTAATTTGCTTTTTTATTTTTATTTTTTGTTATAACTTTGTTCCATGTAGTTCAAGTTGACCCAAGTACCTAAGTGTTTTGTAATAGTTTGATAGTTAAAAATTTTATTCTATTGTTTTAGAAGTGAGTTGTGATATTGTGGTCTGCAGAAGTAAAAGTATTTTTTTAAATATCATATAGATTTATGGTATGTTTAAATAATGAGAAGATAGACAACTTTGGAGATAACCATTCAAATAAATATGCGGACAATTGAAAGTTTTGGTGTGTCTTTAGTAATCTCTTATATCTTCAACATGCTAAGGTGACCACTGTTGTATAAGTATACTTATAATTTTTCTAAGTATGTCTCAAGTATCATTGCTTTGTTTGGTTGTGCTTCCTTTGAATATTCAATAACTAATTGCAACTATTATTTATCCTTTGGAATTATGTTGGATTTTTTTTTTCACTTTTTTGCTTCAGTGTTTTGCTTCTCATGCGCTGTTCTCTGGGTTTCATTATACCAAATTTGTCCACCAATTTTACTGCTTATAACAAATTATTGGCACTGGGGTTATAGCTCAGTTGGTAGAGTGCTTACCTTTCATGCACAAGGCCCTGTGTTCAATCCACAGCACCATAAAAAAAAAGTATCTTATTGAACGGTTGACATCACTACCATATGTGAAAACCACCTCTTTTAACTCTCATTAAAATTTTTCTGAAGTTAAATACTATGTCATGAATCATATGGTTTATGTGATGTGTATTTATTCATTTTTACTTCAGGAACCATTGACATTAAGGGATGTGGTCATTGATTTTTCAGAAGAGGAATGGAAATGCCTGGACCCTTCTCAGCAGACTTTATATGGAGATGTGATGTTAGAGATCTGTAGACACCTACTCTTTATTGGTGAGCCTAAATTTTATTCAGAACATCTAATTCAAAACCAATATTTAATTTTTTAACTGTATAGAGTATCTTATGCCAGCTTCTATTTTGCATGAAAAAGTTTTAGTTTCTTGTTTTTTAGGACAAAGATTGGGCATTTGTTTATGTAGAAAAAAAAAGTGTTAAATATTTTTTCTTTATGTTTAATTTATCATTTCTAATTAGTTCTCACAATGTAGAGAATAAAAGTGGTTTCAAAGTATTTTAGTGTTTTTATCTGGAAAAAATGGTTTGGAAAATGATTGTGTAGAATCTTATAGGGTGTTTTCTCTTTATTTTTTCCTATGGAGGAAAATATTAAAAAGACTTATGTGTTTATCAAGAAAATAACAAAATGTGACATATTCCATTTTCCATCAAAAACATCTTGCTGTCTGTAAGTTATCCTTGGTCACCTTTCTTTCCCCCAAAGAAATAACCTTGGGATTTGAAGAGAAAATTGACAGCAGACATATATCAAAGTGGGTAGAAATCAATGAAGCAAAGAATACAGATAAGAGGTTCAAATGTCAAAGAGGAATTCACATTTAAAAATGTTAATTGATAAGCTAAAATCTGACACAAAAAATTAATTTTTTCAAGCGTAGGTTTATTTCTGTTGCAATAATTAAAGAGCATTCCATGCTCTATGTTTATCATGCATATCAATTATTTAAGTTCCTTCTTGTTCTCCAGTGATCTCCCTTCTCCCTACACTCAAATAAACAAAGCATTTGTTTAAAAAAAAAAAAGAGTCAAGAGGCAGGAAAGGTGGCATAATGGCAAGGAGGCCAAGCTGCTTCATATCAATAGGTTAATTTAGTTCATTGGCATCACTACTACATATTGTTCATTTTATTACTAGGCATGTTAGCAACTTATCAGCATTATGCACCTTATTCCTCAGTTATATACTAGATTGTAATGTGCAATGTTAGGAGTTTTGTGTAGCTCTCAAGAAAGTCCATTGTATAAACTTAATGTTATGTGGACAGTTTTAGGCTCAGTGAAACATTGTGCTTATCTATAAAGAGAGTTCTTTTATTCCCAGGAGCTGTGTGCCAGAGATTATATTTGAGGCTGATAACACTCTAGTGCAGAGCATTTTCAAGCAGGGAATTGCCATAGCAGCTTAACATTGCACATGTATTTTATTATTTTACTAGTTCCTGGGGAAATTGCAGGGCATTCTAAGGGTAGGAAACAGAGTGCCTATTACCCTGGGAGTTTTCTCTCCAGAGGAATGCTTCACTGTATATTTCCACAATCAGAATCCCTACAGAGTATTTCACAATGCCTGTGAGGATATATACGACCTGACATTTATTGGAATTTGGGGGATCCCTAGAAAACTTGCTCATTTCCAAATATATCTAGGTAAACCCATTGTAATATATTAGTATTATGGTAGAGTTTCTTTAATATAATTTAAATATTTATTCATTCAAAATTTTCCAATCAGATCTTTATATGAATGCTTATACTAGATATTCTGTGAATTTTTTTTCTGCCATGTAATAAATAGTAGTATTTCATAATACCTGCTCCTAATGGTTATGTAAGTATAGCTGATCAATGTGGTTTAAAGAAGAATTTTCAGGGATGAGGCTGTAGTTTAGTGGCAGAGGGCTTTCCTCACATGTGTGCAGTACTGTGTTTAATCCTTAGCACTACATAAAAATAAACAGATATAATAAATGCATTCTGTCCACCTATCACTACAAAAAAAGTAAAAAGAAATATTACTATTGTAATATAATTATCCAGAATTTTGTGGGTTACATTTTTCTAATTCTTGTTTTGTTTTGTTTGTTTTTTCCAGTTTCACTCTATAGAGAGCTTCAGTGTTGTTCATTAGGTTTTCTCACATCCGTGATATTGTTTTTATTTCTATAACTATATGTTATATTTGAATAGAAATTATCATGATTTGTCACTTTAGGAAAACATTAATTGAAGTTAAACTGCACGTGAACCATGTTCCAATTTTCAATCAAGTTTTCTATGATTTATCTTACATATATAAATATTAACCCCTTTTATATATGATTTTATATAGTACATTGATTGTTTATACTCAGTTCTTGTGCTTAATCATATAATGTATTTAAGTTTATATATTTATACACACACACACACACTGTGGAATGAACTCTTATAATACTGAGCTACATCATCATCCCCTTTTGACTTTTAGTTTACAATAGACTCTTGCTAAGTTGCTGAAGCTGAAATTCTATTTCCATGCCTCAGCCTTTCTTCCAAGTTGCTAGAATTAATGGCATATTCATTATCTCTCTCTATATGAATCTGTTCTTTTGTCTAGGAGTAAGACTTTAGTATTTTAAAGGTACCATAAAGATGTTTCCAATTCTGTTTATCTTTTATGTATTTGTCAAATTTTAAATTTTGATAAAAACTGTATACTGTATAACTTTCCTGAACTTACTGTCTTATATATTTTGAATTTACTGCTCAGTAGTATTCATATAAATTGTTTTGTAAGATTTTTTTTTTCTAGAATGTATGTATCACATAAAAAGTAAGTTTATTTTTTCCTCCAAACAAGTGATCCTTTGTCTCACCTTTTCATCCCTGATGCCATTCTTTTTGGTGTCTATATTTGGCTACAATAGATATCTCTCATACATAGAATTACCTGGTATTTGTTATTTTTATTGGTATTACTATTTCACTTAATATACTATCTTAAAAGTTGATCATTGCAAATATTATACAATTTCTTATCTTTGTAAAGTTTTAAAACTTTTCATATTTAATTCCAAATCGCCTACATGTAGTCATGGAAATGTAATTTGATTGGCTTGCCACATTGGTCTCTATTGAATGTTGGTTTAATGAGAATAGATCTGTAAATATATTTTTATTTGACCATCAAGTTGAGGGCTAATTGATGTGCTTTAAGCTTTATTACTCATGTCTTCCTCATTTAACCTCAAGTTAAAATACTCTATTGAATATTGTAACTTTTATTGTATTTACATAAGGAAGCATTTTTTTAATTTTAATATGTGTAGTTATGTATGCACCCAGGATATTCCATAGAATTGTTCAAATAACTTATTTCGTACATGCAAAAATAATATTGATTTTTTTTTTTATTGGAATTACATGGACTTCATAGATTACTTTGGGTGCTTTAGGCTTTTTTTCTGTAACAGAGGTGTTTACCCTCTGAGCCACATCTACACCCCTTTTTGGGGAAGGGTACTGGGGATTGACCTTAGGGGCACTTGCCCACTGAGCTACATCCCAAGCCCCAATTTGTATTTTATTTAAAAACATGGTCTCCTTCAGTTGCTTACCACCTTGTTTTGATGAGGCTGGATTTGAGCTCACAATCCTGCTGTCTCAGACTCCCAAGCTTCTTGAATTAAAAGTGTGTGTTATCACGCCTGGCTGGCAGCTGTTTTTATATATCATTTTGTTACAATGTCTAGATAAGTTGCTTAGGGCCTTGCTTAATTGCTGAATTTGGCTTTAAATTCATATTCATAAATTTTAAATATCACTTTTGCTTTTGATTTCCATCTTAAATTATGTTTTGTTAGAATGCAACTTCAATATTGTAATATCTGTTAACATTTGTTTTGTGCATTTAGCTTGATTTCTTTGGAATAATATTCCAGAGACTACAGAGAATATTGCCTCTGTAAACCAAAATGGTTTTTAATGTTTTTTGAAGGTTTTTTTTTTTTTTTCATTCCTTGGGGAATAATGCAATTCTATTTTTTATTCTTTGCTTTAATTGGGGATTGATGTCTCCTATTATTACGTTGTTGCTTTCTATGATGTTGAATTTGTCTTTTCTTTCTGTATATGAAAAACATTATTTGAGTTACAAATATAATCCCTATGATTGTAATCTAAGGATTTGGCATATTTATTTTTATATAATATTCTACTTTGTCTCTTATTTATATAAATATTATCAACAATTTTGAATGTAATATTTGTTTTGTCCTTTTGTTTTTAATCTTTTTGTGACCTTATATCTAAAGAGAATTTTTGTAGATTTAAATCTGACATAGTTAACATATTTTTAAGTTTAATCTTGTTGGTCATATTGTGTTTGATTAGTTTTTTTTTTTTTCAAAATTGTTTATTGATACTTAAATTACTGATGAGGAAAAACTTCTATAGTTTTCAGGTTTTGATGATTTCTTATAATTTTTGTACTATTAAAATATGCCTTAATTTGTAGTTCATACATTTTTATGGTGATAATTTTTTTTTTCTATTTTTTATCCTTGATGTTTATTTTGTCATTACTTTGTAATTATTTAAGTGCTTAAAAACAGTAGAATAAATTGGAAATAACATTCATATATTCTTAAATGAATATACAACCAGTGTAACTCCACATAATTTACCACCAAAAGAATAGATTGTTATAATTTATGAATGTATGATATATGAAGATACATTCTACTGTCATGTATAACTAAAGGAAAATTAATGAAAAAAATAAAGTACTTAGTTTGCACTACATTTTAATCTGAATTAATTTTGGTTTCCTAAAACAATCAGTGTCTTTACATGTGTTGCCATGATTTGTTATTGATGTCACTCCTGCTTTTCTAATTTATACTAATTAGCAAAGATTTATGATAATTTTTATGCTTTAGTTTTCCACATTCTATTGTAGAATGAAATGTTTTACATACAACAATGAAAGTGTAATAAAATATATATTTGTATATATTTTTCTTTTCCACAAGATCTTTCTAATTTTATATGATTTCTGTTGTGCAGAATATTTTATTGGAAATATTCCAATGATTATTTCTCTTGCAGCAGGTCAAGAAGTAAAGCAATTTTTGAATATTTTCATATCTTTAAAGATGTATTTTTCATAAAGTTCAAAAAAATGGTATTGGTAGATAAAGTATTCTAGGTTCATATTTTCTTTTTCTTTCAACATACATACCTATATATCCCAATTCCTTTTTGGAAGTCTTCTGCAAAGAAATCAACTGTTAATCATAAAAGAATATGTTTGTAAATAAAATTTCTCTTTTTATATCTTTTGATATCAATTATTTTCTTGAAGAGTTTTACAAGTTTGATTATAAACTTATTAACTTTTTTTATTTATTTATTGGGAATTGAACTCAGAGCCACTCAACCATTGAGTTACAACATCATCAGTATTGTGTATTTCACTTAGAGACAGGTTCTCACTGAGGTGCTTAGTGCCTCACCATTGCTGAGTCTGTCTTTGAACTCCTGATCCTCCTGTCTCGGCATCCTGAGATGCTGGGGTTAAAGTCATGCACGACTGTGTCCAGCACTACCTGTGTCTTTTAATTAATTCTAGCATTTGATATATTTTCTTCCTCAAATTTTTAATTCATGAGACTGTGTGTGTGTGTGTGGGGGGGCGGGTGCTGGGGATCAAGCCCAGCCTTTTGCATGTGAGGCAAGCAATCTGTCATCTACAGTGTATCCCCAGCCTGAGACATTTTTTAAAGAATATTTCTAGTATATAATTTATACTTTTTCTGTTGCTATTTTTCTGAATTTATTTTCAATTTTCTACATTTTTATTTAGTTTAATAAATATCTTTGAAGTGGTTATTGGGCATTGCTTAGATAATTAACAACATCAATTTTCCAACTCTCAACTTTTTGTTTGCTTAAGTAGATATATACCCTTTATTGTGTGAGCTATTATTTTCATTGGGATTTTTCTATTTAAAATCTTTTAAACTAGATCATCATAGTCATTTTGGAAAATATTTAGAAGTTACAATGTAAACAAAAACAGGTCATGTGCAATGATATATAAATGTAATTCCATATAATTGGGAATCTAAGGCAGTGGAATGCCAGGTTGAAATAAATTTTAGCATTGTTGTAATAAACTGTCTCAAAAAATGTATAAACATAGAAAGGTCTATGGATGTAGTTTAATGATAGAATATCACTGTGTTTAATCCTAAAAAATACTCCCCCAAAAGATAAAAAAAAAAACTAAATGAGAAATTTATTTCCTGCAACATTTGAGTCACAGGTGGCATTCAAATATATTGAAGTGAAGGGCTGTGATTGTGATATCAGTCAGTTTGAATGTTGTCCTCATCTGTGGTGCTACAAATTCTTAAGATGATTTTCAAAGTTCTCACAGCTTTTGTCAGCATATTGTAGTAAATTCTCTCTATATATATTTCTTGAGTAATAATGGCTTTAAATTATTCTGTTCTGTGGCTATTCCCCTCCCCCACCTTGATAAGGTTTTATATATTTTCAGAGTCTATTCACCATAGTGTCATAAGTGGAATAACTTGCTATTTTAATTTATTTCAGGTATGACTTCTAATCCAAACCAAGAATTTTCAGAAGAACAAGAAATAAAATATTTTTTGCAAAACTTTATAAAGAGCAGGTATGGATACCAAGACAGTTAATACTTAATTTTAAACAAGAAATAGAAATTAAAAGAGAGGAAAGTTCAGAAAATTTTTATTTTTTTTCTTTTATTTTCCTTTGTAGATTGTTAACTTTTAAGAATTGATTTTAGATTCTTTACATAGGATGTTCTATGATGCACTTAGCCTGGCCTCCAATTCTTCCTAAAAAGATCTTTGTTCTTTTACATATGCATATATGTATTTAAAACTAGAATTCTGCTTGTATTTTATAAGGTAATTCTTTCTTAATATATTGTTATAGGACTGGGGACACAACTCAATGGTAGAGTACTTAACATGTGCAAGGTCCTGTACCAAGGATCCTTACACACACACACACACACACACACAAACAAACACACANATCAAATAAGCATACAGCTCATCTATCATGTACAGCAATTGAAACAAAGGAAAGACTCAGGAACTTCTAGCACAGTCTCCCAGAAAACCCAAAGCCCAAATGGCTTGCAGGAATGCATCACACCTCAAAAGCAGACATGAGGGTCTTATGAGAACCATGTAAGTCTTCTGACACTCTTCTGGGCTCATGCTGAGGGGTAGAAAATATGTCTGGTGCATAAGCTGTAGGGAAGGTGTGGGGCTAATGAAGATCAATGAAGGACTAAAGCTTGTGATTGTAAAACCTTTAAGAAAATTAAAACAGCCACATTGGTGAGGTAAGACCACCTTTGAATGGGGCATGTCTTACCATGAAATTTCTCCTCCTTAGGGAACAAACATCTATAATGTCTTTGTCGATCCATGATTCTGTCTACTGTTTCAGAATACCATTTTTTTGTAGACCCTTCTCCTTGAAACTTGATGGTTTGAGTCAAGGGTGCTTGTAAATATTTATGATTATAATTCAACTTGAAGCAGTCTTTGTGTAGTTACCTATCTATTTATGACTCACAAGTTAGCATAATCACTCCATGTCATGGGACCTCAAGCATTCCACCTGAGTCATTTCCTTCTTGGAAAGTGATGAGTCACCTGAAAAAAAATGAATATCTGAAATAAATAATAAAGGAATATGAGACAGGGCCCCATAACTTATGGTAAAATAGGTAAAGCATCTTATAGATTCTCTAGACCACATAGGATCTAAAAAAAGATGACTAGATAATTGTTCCATTCTTTATTTAAGGGAGTGTACATCAATGGTAGGAATAAAATTTCAACAGTAAGATTCTTTCTTTAGACATGTAGATTTGCATTCTGGCAAATCACACCCATCTCTGGGGTGCTGCAGCTATGTGGCTCCAATGGATGATACTATCTCCAGTGTCATGCTGAATTTAGACAAAACTAGGTAGTATATAACATGTAATGGATAGTCTCAAACTAGTGGATTTCAACTGTGAGTTCCCAGATACCAGACTTTTTCTCCTAATGGATTCCATGCTTTAAAAAAAAAAAAAATCATGCACAGTTCATAGATATCTTTCAGCAGATCCATCTGACATGCACTGCTTCATCTTTCATATCAACAGGGATTTTGACCTAACTCCAAGTGAATACTCAAAATATCTATGCATTCTGTGGTTGTGGGTGGAATGAGAAAAACTTTCCAAGTGGGAAATCCAGAGACTTCCTGGATTCAATACATGTCCCCAGTGAACAAAATCTGAGGCCATAGCACTACTCATCTGTGCATCTCAAGGAATATGTTTTCAACAAATCCAAAGTATTTTCTAATGGATTTCAGTGAGCTAGTTACATAGAAAGAATTTTAACAACACCCTCAGTGATATATATTTTTGCTGAAAAATTGAGCAGCCCAGCTCAGATGAAGTTTGGTCTTTGGCTTAATGAAAAATGCTCTGGCACATAAGCACCATATTTGTGTCCCAGTGCCTGCAGGATTCCCCACAAATTAAAACCAAACAATAGTGTGTTTGAGGCAAGTTGGAACTGTAGGGATATGGGGCATTGGCTAAGCTGGAAAGAGACAACAGCACATATGGCAGTCATATTTGAGGACTCATGTGTGCTTTTAAATATATTTGCACAGCATTTTGTAATTATACCCTTCCTCTAAAAGATACAAAATTTTCTATGTAGTCAATTTCATTCTTTAGTTAGTAAGTGGAATAATTTGAAATGCACCATTTTGTAAATATCCACAAATATTTCTGTTCAGGACCTGAAGACAATCTCAACCCCAAGTAATTAGCAGTATATTAGATTTGGTGTAAAACAATGTAAATTCTGTGAAAGTCATTAAAATTTCCCTCTTTTTTAAATCCTAGAAAACACTCATTTGATCATTTAACAGAGCTTTACAGTGATAAAAGTGAAAAAGTTTTTAATCCATGCCCAAAATTTATTTATCCAAGCTTTCATAATCAAGAGACAAATTACAGATATAACATATGTGAAAGCATTTTTAATAAAACTACAAGAATTCCTGAACTCCAGAGAATTAATTTTGGTTGGAAGCCCTACAAGTTTAAAAAATATGTAAAAGCATTTAAAGCTTCCTCAATTGTTTATCAGAGCAGTGATAAATCTTCCATAAGTAAAGAATGTGAAAAACATTTTACTCAAATTCCATCCATTACTAAAAACCATAGACTTTACAATGGAGATATACCCTACAAATTGAAGAAATATGAAAATGTCATTAAGTGTTGCTCAAACCTTTTTAAACCCTACAGTAATCATACTGGAGAGAACATCTGGAAATGTAAAGAAAGTGTCAAAGCTTTTAATAAAAAATCACACCTTACTGAACACCAGAAAATTTTTACTGGAGAAAAGCCATACAAATGTACAGAATGTGGCAAAGCTTTTAATCGAAAATCACAACTTACTGAACACCAGAGACTTCATACTGGAGAAATGCCATACAAATGTAAAGAATGTGGCAAGGCTTTTAATAGAAAATTATG
>NW_026005599.1:0-3360 GCF_001458135.2 Marmota marmota marmota | reverse complement strand
AAAAAAAAAAAAAAAACCACTGGGATTTTTCTAATTTATTATTGTCTCCCCAGTGCGTTAAGCACAATGATTGTCTCCAAGTAGTGAGGAAGGAGGAAAGAAACAAAAGAAGGAGCAAAAGGAGAAACACAGCATATTATCAGAAGAAACCTAAAGCCTGAAGGCAGGAGAATTATTAATTTGGCCCTGATTGTGGTGCTACTAACTCTCTGTCAAAGAGTTCTACCATCCTTCCCAAACCTTACCAGTCTCAGGTCGGTTGTCAATATTGAGCCAAATGCCTGTACTTGAACAACAGACAAGATTCTTCCTGAGCAGAAACCCCATTAAGGAAGTAGTCTTTTCAGCTCTTCTATTCCAGGAATGAATAGTGAGTCATTGAGGACTTCACCTGCATTCACGTGCACGCACACGTGCACTTACACACACACACACACACACATATTCAGGTGATCAGAATCTGCAACCCCATGATGGAGCTGGTGGCCTGGGACATTATCTTGCCATCTACAAGAAAAACATTTGACTTCTGATCCTGCACATTCCAGAATTTTCTGTGCAGTGTTTCACTTTCCCCTTCCAAGGTGCTATACCAGAGAAAAAAAAAAGGACCAGTGAGATTCAAAGCCATGCCCCTGCCCTCATCTCTCTACCTGAGTAGTTTGCCTTGTCCCAAACATCCTGAGCTTGCCCCAGGCAAGTATCGCCTGGTGATAAATTCAGGATCAAAGGAGAGGGGAGAGACTGTTGACAGGCATCAGAATTCTCTGCTCTGCTGGCCAAGCTTTATGCCTCACTGGAAGATACTCTATTAAAACAAAAAGTCCTTCTGCTCTGCAATCACCCACAAGGCTGTATATGGTCAATGAAGCAAAAAAAAAAAAAAAAGATCACAAACACAGGTTCTTGCCTGAGGTAGTAGAGAGCAAGCCTCTCGAAGGACCTACAGAGTCATTTCCTTTTTTTTTCTGGAAATAGAAAGTACTTGTGTTACCACAGCCTTTTACAGCCTGGACTCTCTTTCTTTGACAATGGGGCTTTGCTGACCATGAAGGGGATAAATTCTTAGACTGTGTGTATGTGTGTGGGTGGGTGTGTGTATGTTGGGGGCAGAGGAAGGTACTGGAGATTTAACTCAAGAGCATTATACATCTGTTCTACTATACTGGAATAAGATACCTAAATGTGTTTTTTTTTTTTTTTTAATTTTACTGTGAGCCAGGGTCTCACTAACTTGTTCCGGCTGACCTTGAACTTAAAATCCACCAGCTTCAGTCTCCTGAATCCCTTGATTTATAGGCATGGAACACCACACCCAGGCATGGTCTACTTCACCCAGCCATGACCTTCTGTAGAGAGTTAATTCATAGAGATAGTTAGCCATCTTCCCAAGTTGTTCACGTGAAAATTAACTAATATTATTTCTATACTACCAATATCCTTCCTATTATGCTCCCAGCATCCAAAGTCAGCTTTGTCTGATCTAATCATGGCATGTCCAGGTACCAGAATACCAGAGATGGCTCATGCCCCCTAAAGCTCTCTGAAATTATAATAACATACTAACCTTAAATCCACTTATGCTATCTCATCTTTTCTTCCTGCACAAATACAAGAAAGTCTCTTTCCCATTTTCTCCATCATCTCCCGCACCCTCATCTCCTGACCAACCCTGGAGCTTCCCAAATGCCTCTTCTGTACTGCTTGTAGAAAACTGTTCTCTGTGACAGTGCATGTGTTTATGTGCATCTTCTATATATGTTTAAAACAAACCCAAGGCACTCTTAGGGCAATGGAAAATCTATAAATCTCAAAAGGGCCAGAGCAACTACATCTGTAACCTGTACCACTTGATCTTTGTCATGAGGAGGCACCGAAGCCCCGGCTTTCTGTTAGGCCTTCCCCCTCTTTGAGCTGGGGAGCACAAAGGGCTGCCAGAGGTGAGTGAAAAGGAGGGGCACTGCACCTGGAATGTGGGAATTGTGCAGACACTGTTCCTGTTGCACCATTGTTGTAAACGTGGGTTGCAGAAGAGGTACATTAGCAGATAAAGTCCACAATAGTCTGGAGTAGAGCTAGGCTTGTACCCCAAGATTCAAATTCAAGATATCTTCCCACCTTCTCAGTTACCTTCCTTATAAACATGTTAAAGCATCAAAAAGGCAGGCCATATGTTCTGGGTGTTCATAAAACCAGAGTATACTTTTCAGGAGAAGAAAATATTGTCTCTACTTTTCTCCTACAGATTGGTATTATTAGTGCCTATGACCATATCTCTGCCACCACCAGGACTTCAGTCTGTGGGGAAATAGTCTGCCTGTCCTGTATGGGGAGGAGGACCTGTACCATTCTAAATAAATTTCCTGCTAGAGTACTATAGTAGTACTGTAGTCAAAGACCCTAGCTTCATGTAACTAACTAGAATCTGCATTAAAACCTGCCTCAGCACAGGACACTTCAGGGACTCTGATGGAAGCAACCAACAGAAGCCCCCAGTCACCTGCAGAGTGCCCTCCTTTGGCAAAAACAAAAGAAAGCAAACAAACAAACAAACAAAAAAACAGACTCACCATCTAGTGGTCTTATCGGGCAACTGTGGGAATCTGTACATCATGATCCAGAATCTTTATTTAAGAAAACCATGGTCCATCCAATCATGGTTATAGTGCAGTAACATGGCCTTTAGAGATTCTTTTTTTTTTAATATTTTGTTTTTAGTTTGAGGTGGATACAATTTTTTTAAATTTTATTTCTATGTGGTGCTGAGGATCAAACCCAGTGCCTCATGCATGCTATGAGAACACTCTTCCACTGAGTCACAAATCCAGCCCCCTTTAGAGTTTTTAAACAAGAGATTGGGTATTGCTTTAATCTCTGGAAGAGAAGTAACAGTTAAAATGTTTACAGAGATTTGACTCTTAGCTGTGAGTGTTGTGGTTGAAGGTCTTAATGGGGTCATTGCAACAGGATTCCCTAAACATCTCAGCAGTAGAGATCCATGCACCCAGCCCCTTGAATCTCAGGGTCTGTCCACCAGGGCTGAAACTAGACATTTTTTTTTATTGGTTGTTCAAAACATTACAAAGCTCATGGCATATCATCTTTCATACATTTGATTCAAGTGAGTTATGAACTCCCATTTTTACCCCAAATACAAATAGCAGAATCACATCAGTTACACATTCACAATTTTTACATAATGCCATATTAGTGACTGTTGTATTCTGCTGCCTTTTCTATCCCCTACTATCCCCCCTCCCCTCCCCTCCCATCCTCCCTCTCTACCTCCTCTGTTGTTGTTCAGTTCTCTCCCTTTCCCCCCCCCCCTTTCCCTTCACAAACTCTTATATGTGATTTCGT
>NW_026005598.1:0-6726 GCF_001458135.2 Marmota marmota marmota | reverse complement strand
AATTTCCTCCTTTGTTATTGGTCTGTTTAAATTGTGTGTATCTTCCTGACTCAATCTGGGCAAATCATATGACTAGTAAGCAATAAATAGGTAGAACACTGTTATACAAAACAAAAAAAGATGAATCACAAAAGAAATATTGTTGGTATAAAATAGTGTATATGTCCTAACAAAAATAGGCAAATATATCTATATTGATAAAATTCAAAGTAGTGGTTGCCTATGAGGGTTAGGAGTTGGGTATTACAGGGATCTGAGAAAACATTCTGGAATGATAGAAGGGTTTATATTTTGAATGGGGGAGGAAAGTCTATATCACATTCATTTATCAAAGCTCATTGAATTGTAAACCTAAGATCAGTACATTTTGCTGTACATAAATTTCACCTCAAAAAAAAGAAATATAAATAAACTCTGATATCCAGTTTTCAGGTTTGTTGTTTATAATTGTATGACTTTGTAATTATGAAGCTTTCCATGTCTTCTAGAATTAAGAAAATAAGAAATATTAAGGATAATGGGAGCCAAGTCTTTCAATATTATAAAAAGGAACTATAAATCTGTTAAAGAAAGGATGAGAATAAACACTATGGTTTTAGATAAAATTGGGAGATATCATGAACAGATGGATTTTACTTAATACAATGATAGGCATAGAGCTAAATAAAATATACAGATATTTAGATAAATATAAATATATATAGAGAGAGAATATGTATGCATGAATAATAGCTTTTATGGCCTGAAAAAGCTCAGTATCAATGATATAACTAATAAATTTTTAAGTAAAATCCTCCATTCAGAAAATTCCAGGGCTCCTTAAACAAATGATTGATTCCAGGGCTGCTGTAGAGAATGTGCAAGATGAGCCTAGAATATGTTACTGGACCAGAAATTTTTAAAGTATTTCAATAACATTGGTTACATGCTAAAAGTATACTAAAATTATACAGTAATAAAAGCAAATAATAATACTAATATATTATAAATCTTTGAATAAAATATAAATAATAAATTCATTAAATAAATAAATTGAATAAATAATTGGAGGAGATGGGAAAGGTACTCTATATAGTAAAATGCCTACAGGAAATATAGAAGATATGATGGAATTAGAAAATCTACCTAAAGCTGCTGGATGTGGTATTGCACTCCTGTAATTCCACTGGCTCGGGAGGCTGAGGCAGAAGGATCACAAGTTCAAAGCCAGCCTCAGCAATGGTGAAGCACTAAGCAACTCAGTGAGACCCTGTCTCTAAATAAAATACAAAATAGGCTGGGGATGTGGCTCAGTGATCAAGTACCCCTGAGTTTAATGCCCAGTACCAAAAATTTAAAAATGCCTAAAGTAGTGGAAAAATGTTTTATGAACACCAGTATATTTTCATAGCCTAAAGTATCTCCCAATAAATTAATCAGCCTTTGGTATCCATGGGAAATTGGTTCCAGAGACCCCTACATATAGTAAAATCCATGGATATGCCAGTCCATTATGAAAAATGGCATAGTATTTACATGTAAACTATTCACATCCTTCCATGTACTTTAAATCATCTCTACATTGCTTATTATATTTAGTACAATACAAAGGCTATAGAAATAGTTTTTTATACTGTGTTGTTTATGAATAATGACAAGAAAAAGTTCATGTATATACAGTATTAATGCAACTATCATTGGTTTAGCTACATTCTATAATGTCAGCAATAGTATAATATCCATGCCTCTTTGGATATTTTGTTTGTTTATTTCATTGTGTTTTTAAAGTGATTACTTTGATGTCAAATCCTTGGTACCATTTCAGTAATTTGTTTTTATTTACTTCACTAGCTATTTTAACTTTTTTGATCTGCAGTTGATTAAATTCCCAGATGTGGAATCTGTGGATACAGAGGAAGATTGTACATATTAAATCCAAAGTAAAAAACAATTTCATCATGGAGAAACCTGACATTCTTCACCTGAAAATAGTGGCCAAGATTATCATTGCTGATATTAGGACAAAGTAATATAAATCCTAATGATTCATTGAGAAGGATTTGACACACACTTATTTCATTTTTCTAAATGTATATAAATTGAATCTGATCATAAGAAAACCTTAGACAAATTAATATTGGCACACATTCAGAAAATATTTGGCCTGTTTTCTCCAAATGTGCTAAGGTCAAAAAGGCCAAGGAACTTCTCCAGATTAAAGACAATTGAAGGGCTACTACAAACCAAGACAATATGTGGTGTTGCATTGGATCTTTGGAGAGTGGACCAGAATCAATTTACAATAAAGTTCTGATTCCATAGTACTATTATATAATGTTATTTTTTTCTTATTTTGATAATTTTGTTATAGTTTTGAAAAAGAATGTACTTGTTTTTAGGAAATACACGTTATAAGTATCTAGGAAGTGGTAGCATGATGCATGAACCTTATTATTAAATGAATACAAATACAGACATATATGCACAAACACAGACATAGATATGTACATACATACATACTATATATAGAATGTGTGTGTATCTCACTATATATCACCATCTATCACAATCAATAGACAAAGTCATTTGGAAGGCAAGAAGGCTTCACAAGATACTCACATCAGGTGTTTTCTTACCTAAGGGTGAAACAAGAGGCCGACATGGATATAGCCAAATTGTGATGGAAAACTCTAGTTAAATTAATTCATTTTACCCATGATATGCTAATATATAAAGAAAACTGTGTTATATTCCTTAGCACACAGGCTGGAAGCAAGTTATTTATAGTCTCTCATTCAACAATGCTATAAATAATATGTGGTCTGATATCAGCAAGAGTACAACCAAAATAGTTTCCACTGTAGCTTCTGTTCATCAATATAAGAACATGGCCTTAGCTCAATCTCATCAAAATAGGCAGATAACTACTAAATTTACATCACCTGATAATTTTATGTATGCTATTTGAAACTGTAGATAATATAGATTGCCAACTATTTGAAGATAGGAAAATATCTTTGCATACCTTAGCATCTAACAATAGCAACATCATTGAAATCAATTTTAAAAGCACTAGTATAAATATCACTATGTAACATCATTTATCAAATACTGCCTGTAAGCTACATTCTTTACTTCTACCATTAAATCTTCACAACACTCTTTTAGCTTGGCACTTTTATCCCATTTTAGAGATAAGAAAAATGAGGACCTGAAAAATTAAATGCCTTGCTAAGGATCCCATAGCTCTTACATGGCAGAACAATGATTTGAACCCAATTTTCTCTAGCCTCAAAGCTTATGCTTGCAAGCATTAATGATTAGTGAAACCATGTTTCTGTTTTCATAAGATAGTTCTAGTTAAATTATCTCCCTGAATTTTGCCATCCAGTTGTTATCCTCTTTCATTCTCAAGAGAATTTTAGTTTGGTTGCCAAGTAATGGTCACCATAATTATAGTTTATAGCCTTCCAGCTATATTCTGCTATCTTTGGGCAGTATGCCTGCCTTTTGTAATGCTTTCATCCTATGAACTTTAGCAAATCCTGTGTCCTATGTTTTAACTGTATCTTCCAGTAAAGCTGACTTATTTGAAAATTAATTCATACACTTCCAGTTGATAACTACACTTCTTTCCTGAGACTGTTTGGAGTTACTGAACCAACCAAATCTCTCTACTGGTAAAACTTTTATAACCCATGACAGAATATTATTTCAAGGCAGTCCATGCCTTGGATTTTTTCTCAAATCTTGTCACCTACTGCTTCTGAATAAACAGTTTCTAATTATATAAGTATCTTGTGTTAGACAGCATTTATTTACTGTGACCAAACTACCCAATGAAAACAACTTAGAGGAGGAAAACTTTATTTTGAGCTCATAGTTTTCAGAGGTTCAGCCCATGGTCTGCTGACTTCACTTTCCTGGACCCAAGGTGAGGCAGAGCATCATAGCAGAAGGGCATGGTGGAGGAAAGCAGTTCACCTCATAGCAACCGGGAAACAGAGAGATGGAAGAGCCAGGGGGACAAAATATAGTCCCCAAGGACATGCCTCCAGTGGCACACTTCCTCCAGCAATACCAAACCTGCCTACAGTTACCACCCAGTACAGTAGTGAATTCAAATTAGTACTCTATCAAATGGATTAATCCACTGATTAGGTTAGGATTCTCATGCTCTAATATTTTTGTCTCTGTACATTCCTGTAGTAATACAGAAACTTGAGGAATACCTCATATCCAAACAATTAAACATGCCAAAATTTTAATTGACTTGAATTAATTTGTTCATGTAGATAGTAGGAAATACAGTAATACTTGATGGTATATTGGTATCAGCATATTAAGAGGTGGCTCACACTTGGAAATACAATATTTATCTACAAACTTATGGTAAATTAAGTAAAAATGCAATAGCTCAAAACTGTAGCTTTAATATAATTTTAAATTATCTTCCTGGGGATAAAAGTCTATAAGAGAATAACAAATTCTCTCTTTACCTATACTAAAAGTTTTCTCCATTTCTGTTGTGGTTTTGGAATATGACTACGAATTTTAATAATGGTGTGTAGGTCTATTTGCATTGAATCTGGGTTCTGTCATTGCTTCACTAAGAGCATAGAGTCATAGCAATATTTTCTAATATTCTGGGCTGAAATCTTAAGAAACCTATAGCTTCCACTATTTATCTTGTGAGATGCTTGTTCTTTGAACCTGTGAAGAAACTCAAGCTACCTTTTGGGAAAGTCACATTCACATCAGCCTGTTTATTGTCCAACTTGGGAAAGTATCCTCCAGTGCCTGTGGAATTACCCCACATGATGCCAAATGGAATAGAGATAAGCCATCTATGCCATTTGGATTAAATTGAACATTCATAAGAAAAAATAATTTATTGTATTATTGTAATCCACCAACATTGAAGTATTTTTAATGCAACAATGATAATTAGAAGAAAGTAACTTTTTGAAAGGAAGCCAGGTGTGGTGGAACAAACTTATAACCCTAGCAATTTGGGAGGCTGAGGCAGAAACGTCACAAAGTCAAGGCCATCATGGCAACTTGGCAAGATCATGTCTCAAAATAAAAAGTAAAAATGGTTGGGGATGTAGCTCAGTGGTAGAGTGTTCCTTATTTCAATCCCCAGTACAGCGGGGGAAAAGACTTCAAGAGTTTGTGAAGTAATTAAATTTTAAATGCAAAAGTTTTCAATAAACACAAATAAAATAAAATATCATTTTCTTTAGAGACATAAACTACATAGCAGAAATATTTTACTTGTTCAACAGGCACTTGTTTCTGATATGCTTTATTTTCTGAAGTAGAATTATATACAGTCTTCCCTTCATTTTGAGACACAAGGACAAAGGTACATTTTGTTGTGAAGTAAATTATTTCCATCACTTGTTCTTCTAATAGTCTCTTCAACTATCTTTCACTGAACTCTCAATATTCATGAAATGAAGTCATTTTATTTTAGTCAGTAATGAATTTTGTTATAGGGACAGTTTCATTAAAAAATGTATTAACATGAGAAATTCAATCTCCATGGTCTTCCAAGTGCAAAAAAAAGTATATTATTGATATATCACCCTCAGAATTCTTCAACTAGGGATTCATCTATAATTTCTTTTAGCAGATGAGAAAAGAATCATTCTTTGTTGCTAAACATTCAGATGAAGAAAACCATTAAATATCTAGTCAAGGATTTCAAAGATTTTTACATAAACTGAAATATGGAATATTTGTGATAAAGGCACAGATCATTCAGAGAAAATGAATGCCAACATTTCACACTGCAGCCTATTACTTTATTAACAAAAAGTGAGAAATATTCAAGGACTTCTAACTGAATAAGATAGTTTTATAATATTTAAAGAAACACTAACTTTTTCTTTATCTAAGTTCTTTTTTATTTTCCTACCAGTTGAGCTAAGATAATACCAACTAAATATGAATTGACTGGCACTAAATAGGAGCTATAAAAAGAATGTAAACAGATTCTTTAGATATACACTGATTTTTATACATGTATGCCTGAATGCCTGACAGTAAAATGACTGTTTGTTTTTCAATTTTTAGTTTAATCATTATGGTGGGACCTACAGCTGAAGAATTCATAATTCCTGCACACCCAAACCAAAGTTTCAAACACATATTATCTCTTCTGACTTATTATCCATGGTTGTTGTTCCTTTTCCCTACCACCTAACAAAATCCTCAGAGGCATATGATCTCTTACACAAGTTTCAGGTACCTTACACCTAGAATATTCCAATCTGTCTCAGTCTCATGATTCTATTTTTCCCACCTCATTCCTAAAATTCTTTGCAAAATCCAAAATCTTCATTTTCCCATGATTTTTCAATAACACATTGCTTACTGCTTTTTAAAAATTCTAAATAAGGGTTAAAATTCTTATATTGTCTACCAAGTAATAATTTACATTTTCTGATTCCTACAAACAAGCCTGGTTAAAACAAATTCTTAACATATATTTTCAAATAATTTACTAAATAATAACAACAAGTTACTAAAAAGTTACTATGCACCATTTGCAGATACAAGGTATTCAAATGTAACTCATATATAAAATTAGATTCCCTTAATAACCCAGTACAGTTTAAGAGATATAAGGAGAGCAGCTAAGAACAGAATAGGGAGGAAGAGCATGAGAAGAAGATCACCATTAAACAGGGTCAAGAGGGGGGAGGGAAAGAGAGAGAGAAGGGAAATTGCATGGTAAAG
>NW_026005597.1:0-6727 GCF_001458135.2 Marmota marmota marmota | reverse complement strand
GGCAAAGGTGCCAACATATTTGTAAGTTTGTTTCCCTTTTAAAGTGACGTGTATTGAACCAGTGGATTTCTGAGCCACAAATATTGATGACCATTCCAGGTTTTAGATTCATGACACTATAGTTAATGACCCCAGTGATCAATAGGCTTTGCTTGCATTTTTATTTTCCTATAAAGTCAACCCAGGAGGGAAATAATAGAAGAAGCCTCCTGTTTAGCCTGACCAGTGAATACAAGGACCTTTTTACATTGACAACTCAAATGATTACTCTGTGCCTAAATTCTCTTTGCATTTGGTCTTTATTACAATGATGATCAGATTAGCTGACAGTCACTGCATAGAAAATTATAGATTCTTTGCAACGAGGCGGGATTTGGGGTGCAGTTTGCAACTCAAAGACTAAATCAATTCATCCTAAAGGATTATATCCTTTCTATTTACAAAATTGAGATGAAACTATTTTCATAAAGTAGTTCTCACTTGCCTGGTTTAGCATACACTTCCAAATTTGTGCTCTTTGGTAATGAGAGAGGGGAGGAAAGAGGAGAGTGAAACTGAAGTTCTGAGTGTGGGTCCCTCACCCTTGAGTTGCAGGCGACCCTGGGCTTACCTCCATCTCCTGTATTTTAACCCTTTCGGGTTGTGCAGAGCGTTGCAGTCTCCACTTGAACCACTTCCTGCTGTTAATAACCTAAACTCCATTTTTTAAAAATTCACATTTTGTGTTTTACTGGAAAGTCAAACTTTTTCCTCCTTTTACAGTGATTGTCCATAAAGACAAAGGGATGAAGGAGATCACCAGATGTCTAAGAAAAGATGAAGGATTTAGGTAATGAGATTGAGACCAGAGAGTGACTGCCAGGCTGCAGAGCTTGGTGGCCTGTGAGACCCTCTCAGCCTCCAGAATGCAGGGGCCAGAAACAGCCCCGCTGGCCTCTGTCCCCAGGGTGTTGGTCAGCACCCTTGCTGTTGCAGGTGGTGAGGTGCAGACCCACCCCGTGGGCCTCTGGCTGAAATGTGCACTTTTTATGTGGATGTTGAAGTGTGCTTGGAGGAGACCTCATTCCCTCTCACTAAATGATTTTTAGGAGCAGGAGATGTTACAGGAAGCTCCGTGGTCATGGTGTGATGTAAATCGTGGTAGTGGGTCTTGTCCTGCTCCATCAGTATCCATGGGTCTTAGGCCCAGAACTCATTCATGGACTTTAAATGTTGACATTTAACTCTAGGCTGTTAGTTTTTCTTTTTTAAATAAAGATTTCATGCTATAAAGCAATGATTCATTCTTAGAAATATAGTGATCTCAGTTTCCAAACAGATCCCTTGGCTGCAAAGGTCATGAGAGCTTCGGTACAATTTTAGGGAGAGGATGCTTCCAAATGCATCTTCCTCTGACCTCAGAGGAAGGGTGATGGGTGGGTGGGAATGGTGGATTCCGTTTGTCAGGGCAAACTATGGTGTAAGCCTCCCTGTGCTGCCTCTGAGGGCGGGCACAACTCAGGGACCGAGAAGAAAGGTGGGTGGTAACAGAGGGTTCATGCAGGTTTATTGAAACCTAGTTCCTCTGGCCTACATAGAGCTCTCATATTTAAGCATCAAAACTTAAGTCATGTTTAACAGGAACCTTCTATAAACCTGCCTCATCTGAGCAGAACACTGTGCGTACTTGTGTATATGTGTGTGTGTGTGTGGGGGGGGTCGTTCAGTGGTCACTGGTGATTTTACTGTGAAAGTACTGGACACATCCATGGCTGCCTTTCTAAGTATCTGGCCTCCCGTGAGCAAGTCTTTTGAAAGCTCCTTTTCCATTGTTACACATCTCCCCTTCACGGTTTCTACTCTCCATGCTCATGGAGGGGCTTCTGCTGGGTCATTGCCTCAGGTAGCTTCCTGGGGAAGGCAGGAGCAAACCTCTGCCTGAGAAACTGTAACCTGTGTGCCCAAGTAGTCACAGCCACCTGTGGCCTTTAAATCCCAATTAATGAAAATTAAAAATCTGTCCCTCATTTGCACCAGTGCTCCCCGTAGTGCTGAGTGGCACAGGTGAGGAGCCATGATTCCTGGAGGGGCCAGAAGCTCGGCCAGGGGAGAAGGCTCTGCTCACCTGGCTCTGTGATTGGCATCCACTGCCAAACTGGCGAGTGATCAAGCAATTTGCACTTGTCAGTGTGTCCATGGAAGTAAAAATTGGTTCTGAGGCTTAAAGGACTGCTTGTTTTGTTTTATCCAAAATGTGTGAGAGTGAATCCTCAGGCCCGGTAAGTCTGTTCTGGCATCTAGGTTTTGAAAAAACAGCTTTTACTCATTCTGTTGCATAGAGTGGTCCATCTCTTCTCACTGGATGTCCTCCTCCTTCTCCTCCTCCCTTTTCCTTCTCCTCATTCTCCCTCCTCTTCCTCCTCATTTTCTTCCTCCTCCATCCTCCCCCTCCTCCATCTTCCTCTTCTCCTCTTCTTCGTCCTCCTCCTCCTCCTCCATTCTTTAGTCATACATGACAGTAGAATCCATTTTGGTAGAATTCACAAGCATGGAATGTGTCATCTTCTAATCAGGAGCCTGTTTTTGGGGATGTGCAGAATGGTGGGGTTCCCGTGGTGTGTTCATGGCTGGACATTCTGAGGAACACTGCTTCCTCCCCTGACAACCCTGTGTTCTGGGGGTTGCGGGAGGCCTCCTCCCAAGACATCCCAAGTCAGGTCCTTCCCTGAGTTCTGCTGTGTGGCCAGGCCAGGGGCCACAGGCTCTGGAGCAAGCCATAGCCGCTTCTCTCTGGGCTTCTGTTTCCTTGACCTTCTTACTTCTCCTGTCTTGGAATTCTGTGAGCACCATCCTGACACATGGCGGCATCATGCAAATCTCTCCAAATCTACAGCCCACTTGCATCTCCCGGGCAGTTGGCAGATGAGGATGTTCTCACGTGGGGGATTCGCTTGAAGAACCCATGTAGTGCTGCTTTCTCTTTCATATTTTGAGGAGGAATTTGTTGGGTAAAATTTTTAATTCTGCTCATTTTGTTAAAAAAAAAACCTACATTTTATGTTCTTAATATTATGATGGGAATGTTCCTGTAATCCACACCTTGACTTTAATGATATAAACTACTTTATTTCCATTGCTAATGAGAAGGCCATTTAGAAAATATTTTTGCTTAATACATCTAATTATTTCTCGGGTTGAATGGGAATGTTGCTGTTCTGGAAACCTTTTAAGACTAACCAGAGCCTGACTGTTCCTCAGAGGTTCCCTTGCCTTCCACAACCTTTGTTCTTTCCAACAGCCTAGAGAGTACCACACGTGCCTCCTCCTCAAATGCTTCCGAGTCTACGTCTCCACAAAAGGAGTCTCCCTTTTGTCTTTTTCTATCAGCATTTCATTTCTTGAGACTGGAAATATCAAACCCTGCATACAATTATTAGAGTCTTTAAAAATGTCTTACTACCTCATAAATTCTAATTTTCAAACCTGGCCTTTATTAAGGGCCAGGCGTGTGGTTTGGCCATGGCATTTGGACTGTGCACTGACTTTATTGTTTGAGGGTTTTTCTTTGTGATGTGAGGAGCTGTGATCAAAGGAAAAGTGAATTATTTAACATATTGCCCTGCGACATGCTCATTGTCAGTTGAGACTCCCCAAGGTGACAGTATGGGAACAAAGTGAGACGGGGACGGCTCTGCACACACTGTACATGCACTTCACAGAAGAAGGAGGGGAGAGGTGCTGTGGTAGGGCCGTCAGATTTGCCAAATAGAAATGCAGGACCCCGGTTAAATCTGGAACTCAGGTAGATATGAAAAGTGCTAGTGCAGCGCTCTCCTCCGGGATACCTGGGGTGAACTTATAGAAACATTCCTGCTTTATCTGAAATTCAAATTCAGCCGGATACTCGGGACGTCAGCTAGAAACCCTATTTATGGTGAAGAAAGTCTTTGGAAAAGAAAATAATAGCTTAATAAATATATTTCACATCTACAGGGTCTCAGCAGATAGTTTAGGAACATAAAATGACTCTGCAGAAGTGAGAACGAGGAGCAGCTGTGAAACCAGAATAGATGAGATACAGAGCTAAGGTCCCAGGTGATGGCGACCCGTCCTTCCCAACTCCCTCCCTGAGGGTGGGAGGTTCTGGACTCTTTGATGCGCAGCGCCTCCTGTGCCATGAGGCCTGCGGGTGGGCATCGAGGGCAGTGGCAGCCTCAGCCCCACCGCAGTGTCCTCTTAGCGCTTTGCGGACCACGTGCACTAACCTGCTGGCCCTTGGCCTTGTGCCTGGAAATGGATGGAGGGGCCCACAATGGATTCCAGGCTCATCCTGGGGGTCCAACGACTTGGTGCACATTCCCCAGAGCTACAAGGGAGCGTATCGATGTGTCTTTCACACTGCAAGTTCTAGGTCAGAGCCTGTCCCGTGCTCTAGTTCATCCACAGCTCCTAGCAAGTGCTTCGCCCACGCTCAGGTGGAAGAACAGAAGCGTTTGTTGGGGGAAGGGTGGATGCCAGTATGTGCACTGGTAGACTTAACTGTTGTGTAGAATACAGGGATGTGGTGTGTGTGTCTGCGTGTGCACAGATGCACGCACACATCACTTAGCACGATGACGGCTGTTGCAACAAACTCCTGAGCACACGCAGGTGCCACCATGACTGAAGACAGGTCCTGGCTTCAACAGATCTCAAGTGCTGATTCAGGGCGTGGGGTGGCTCTCTTCTGAGCAGTGAGTACAGGGGTTTAGGCCCTTCTGCCTGTGGCTTTCGCAGGTTTACCACGTGGCCTCCAAGGTGGGCAGGATGATCAAGATGGAGAAAAGGAGTGAGCAAGTGTGGGAAGCTGAGTGGGCCCTTTCACGGGTGCTCACCACACCACGGGCAAGATCTGCTGTGTGGCCCCCGGGGAGAGTCCAGGGCCTTGGGCGGGCATTGCCTTTCAGCCCCTAGGAATAGGAAGCGGCATCTTTGGGTGGATGGCCACACTGCCCTACTGTGCCTGTCCACTTACCAAGCCAGGGAGGTGGATGGCTCTTGACAGGAATGCCCATGACCCTGCCTCTTGACATTCATGCTGTTGGGGCTCAGAAGATGGCACCCCGAAGCATGGCACTTTGGAAACAGAGGCAGCTTCAGATGTCTTTCTCTGCCCTCCATCCTCATGCCCCACCCCAAGTCCCCAGGAAAGCCCTGGAAACTAGAATTCCTCTTCCTCAAGGCAGTTTATGGACCTGGAGCCCCCTCCCCGAGACAAGCCACAAAGTCCCACCTCTGTGTCTCGGAGCTGGTTATGAAGAAACGCTTTGACTTCCCTTGTCTGGTGGTAGATCCTAAGATCCCCATTTTGGAAGAGGACCTGCCTGCCCCTGGAAGGTGAGAGGGCTGCACAGAAAGGCCACGAAGAGCCGAGGGCTGTGCTGCCCAATCACCCTCTGACTGCCCTGCTCCATGGGACCCTCTGTCCTCCTCATGCTGATCTTGTTGAGAGCCACAGCCGAGTCGGGATGATGCATGGCATTTTTGCCAGAATGGAGTGGTTGAGAGGTGATGCCAGCAAGCCGTTTAGATGATAATGGTTACGTTAAGCTGTGTATATTAGACCTCTGCTGTCCGCCTTGGCGGGCTACTTTGGAGTTCTCACAGGGATTCACGGAGAGTTCCCATTGGTTGGGGAAGTGCTGGAGGAGGGATTTCCTGTTGGTGTGTGGTTCCTGGAGGAGCCGCGTGGCTTTCAGGGGGAGTTCCCAGGGAGTGTGCTGGTGGAGTTCAGAAATAAAGTTTGTTCCTGCTTCAGTGGCTTGTGATTTGTGCTCAGCCAGACTGCGGCATGATCTCATGGGGAGCACAACCCCACCAGGTCTAAGGAAGATTTGACCAAGCACAGCAAAGACCCTGGGCCTCGGACCGACACTCTGTGGAGTGCTGAGTGTTTCCAGCCACTGAATGGGCCACTGGACCTCAGGAATGCTGGAGTCTGGCTCTTGAAATCACTGCAGTCCTGTGAGAAGCCCGGGGCTAGGACTGTCCCTGCGGCTTCGTGAGAGACCTTGGAGCAGAGGGCTCAGCCGTGCTTGGATTCCTGAGCCAGGAAACCCAAGATAAGTGTGTGCTGTTTTACATCACAGGGTTTCGGGGAACTCTGCTGTGTAGAAATAGGTGGTGACACATGTGGACTTCGAGCAGCCCCACATCCTGGGAAGGCAGGACCTACGAATCTCCGCCATAGTCAGCACAAAGGACTTGCTGGATGATGTGGGACTTACCCTGTCTTGTAGAAATTAAAACTGGTTATCTCCTTGGTCTTCCTAGGGTCCTGTGACCACCTCAAGCAATCAACAGGACATTCTTAAAGTCCCTCAGACTTGCTTTAATGTCCTCTCATTTACCTGTTTGGGGAGAGGTTACAAGGAGAACCAAGCACTCGGCACCGGGTACCACACAAAAGAGCCCACAGCAGCTTGTGGTCACCTGTCCTCAGGCCAGAAAGGTACACAGGATGCCAACAGGCCACACAAGCTGTTCCCAGCTGCAGGTGACTCATTATGGGGGTGAGGATGGGCCGTGGGAGGCAACAGGGCCGTGGGAGGCAGCTTCCCTAGTGTTAAGAGGGCCAGGTGACCCTGTTCCCACCAGAAGATGCAGCGGGCTTGCTGGAATCCTTCTGCAGCAGCTGCCCAAGGATAACAGGATCTGGTGTGTCGGGAGGCTCCTGGCCAGGAGATGACTCTGCAGGGGCAGGTTGGAA